>NC_133325.1:542099065-542179065 GCF_042186555.1 Aquarana catesbeiana | reverse complement strand
CACAACAACTCCATGACTGTCTTGAATTGCCCAGACCTAAAAATGGCTGTCCACCAACGTTTACCATCCAACCTGACAGAACTGGAGAGGATTTGCAAGGAGGAATGGCAGAGGATCACCAAATCTAGGTGTGAAAAACTTGTTGCATCTTTCCCAAAATGACTCATGGCTGTATTAGATCAAAAGGGTGCTTCTACTAAATACTGTGCAAAGGGTCTGAATACTTAGGACCATGTGATATTTCAGTTTTTCTTTTTTAATAAATCTGCAAAAATGTCAACAATTCTGTGTTTTTCTGTCAATATGGGGTGCTGTGTGTACATTAATGAGGAAAAAAAATGAACTTAAATGATTTTAGCAAATGGCTGCAATATAACAAAGAGTGAAACATTTAAGGGGGTCTGAATACCAATGGGAAACAGATCCTCTAGCTGCTAGATACTATCAAGTCAGCGCTCGGTATATACATGCACAAAAATACATTTAATATAGCGATGCCACTTAAATAATATACAACTGAATTGGTCGTGCTCAATACAATTATTCACAACGACCGTACCCTGATGAGGTACCCGTTTATAATCAATATAAGCCTCTAGACAGAGACTATGATGATTACACGGAAGAATATGGTAATAGATATATTGTTCAGCATCCCTCTTATCACACTCCAAGATTCTCACATCCTTGACATAGGCCATCAGGATGGGATAGCCCTGATTATTACCCCCCAGGGCGATCACAACATCCTACTGAGGGTCCTCCACCATCTTCTTTTTTTCTGAAAGGCCCTCAAAAAAGCAAGTGGGGTGAAGAGAGGGACTAGAGGGGGGAGGACGTACCGATCAAAAAAGAAAAGTATAAAGGATGCTGGGATATTCAGTCTTATGCCGTGTACACATGGGCGGACTTTTCGACCGGACTGGTCCGACTGGACGAATCTGTCGGACAATCGGACCATGTGTGGGCTTCATTGGACCTGCAGCAGGCATTTTTGGTCGAAAATCAGACGGACTTTAGATTTGGAACATGTTTCAAATCTTTCCAATGGACTCGAGTCCGGTCGAAAAATCTGCTCGTCTGTATGCTAGTCCGACGAACGAAAACCAATGCTAGGGCAGCTATAGGATACTGGCTATCAACTTCCTTATTTTAGTCCGGTCGTACGTCATCACGTACAAATCCGTCGGACTTTGGTGTGATCGTGTGTAGGCAAGTCCGTTCGTTTGAAAAACCATCAGAAGTCCGTTGAAAGTCCGTCTGAAAGATCGTCAGACCTTTGATGCCGAAAAGTCCGCCCATGTGTACACGGCATTAGTGCTAAAATGCTTACTGACAATGAAAAATTTGTTTTAAATCATAGCTTAAAATTTGCCCCTGATAAACCTAAAATTTGGAGTATTTATCCATGTCCATAAATATATACAAAAGATTAATATCAAAAGATATTTTCTTTCACAGCCCCCGAGGTTGATTGAGGACCATACCAGAGGAGTTAGATGATCCGGATTATCAAATGCCTCGCTCTTCAACCCACCGGGACATGTACCTCCATCGATCTTGGTATTTAACCACTTCATACCCCGCCCATAGTCAAATGACGTCCGCAGGAGGGCTCTCCCATCTTGGGTGGGCGTCATATGACGTCCAAAGCTTCCCGCCCGCCGCGTCACTTGGGAGCTGGTACGTGTGCCCGGCGCCCGTGATGTCTGCCGGGCACCTGCGATGTCTGCCGGGCACCCGGGATTGGAGCCGGGATGTGGATCTGTGTGTGTAAACACACAGATCCACGTCCTGTCAGGGGAGAGGAGACCGATTGTGTGTTCCCAGTAGAGGAACACCGATCGTTCTCCTCCCCTTGTGAGTCCCCTCCCCCTAGAGTTAGAATCACTCCCTAGGTAATGCATTTAACCCCTTGATCGACCCCTAGTGTTAACCCCTTCCCTGCCAGTGACATTTATACAGTAATCAGTGCATTTTTTATAGCACTGATCACTGCATAAACGTGAATGGTCCCAAAATAGTCTCATAAGTGTCCGATATATCCGTTGCAATGTCACGGTCATGATAAAAATCGCAGATCGCCGCCATTACTAAATCTATTACCTATTTTGTAGACGCTATAATTTTTGCGCAAACCAATCAATATATGCTTATTGCGATATTTTTTACCAAAAATATGTAGAAGAAAACATATCGGCCTAAACTGAGGAGAATTTTTTTTTCTTAAATTTGGATATTTATTATTGCAAAAAGTAAAAAATATTGTGTTTTTTTCAAACTTGTCACTCTTCTTTTGTTTATAGTGCAAAAAATAGAAACCGCTGAGGTGATCAAATACTACCAAAAGAAAGCTCTATTTGTGGGGAAAAAAATTATAAAAAATTAATTTGGGTACAGTGTTGCATAACCACACAGTTGTCATTCAAAATGCGACAGTGCTGAAAACTGAAAAATGGCCTGGGCAGGAAGGGGGTGAAAATGCCCTGTATTGAAGTGGTTAAAGATCTTGTGTTGAAAGACATTGATAAACTTAAAAAAGATAGAAATAATTTTAGATTTTGTGAAGTTTTGAAATCCTTGGAAAATAGGAAGGATATTATCATCCGTCCGGCTGATAAAGGTGGTGAAATTGTGGTAATGGATAAAACAGCTTATGTAAAAGAAATGAATAAATCCTTTCTGATAGAGACACCTATAAGCCACTCCACAATGACCCCACCTTTAAGTATAAAATGGAACTGACCAAACTTATAGATGTAGGGTTTAAAGATAATCTACTCACTAAGAAAGAGAAGGTATATCTGGTTCCTTCGGCACCGAGGATTCCAGTTATATACTTTTTACCCAAAGTGCACAAAGACCCAGTTAAACCATGAGAAGACCTATCATCAGTGGGCTAGACTCTGTCACTTCAAGGATAGGCAAATTCATAGACGGCTTTTTACAGCCATTAGTCTCACAGACTCCATCTTTCATTAAAGATTCCACACAGGTCATTCAAACATTGGAGGCCATGGAGTGGAATGAGAGTTACATTATGACTACTGCTGATGTGGCTTCTCTCTACACCATATCACATAACGATGGGTTTGAGGCAGTAGATATGTATTTGAGGAGAGATAGAGATGTACTCTCTCCTCAAAGAAAATTTGTGTTAAGCCTACTCAGGTTTGCCATGTCTCATAATTATTCTGGTTTGGAGGATCCTTCTATCTTCAGAATAGAGGGGTCGCAATGGGTGCAAAGTTTGCACCGAGCATGACTAATCTGTTTATGGCTAAATGGGAGGAGGACGCCGTCTATGCCCTTAGGAGACCAGAATTGGTTTTCTAGGGTAGATATATAGACGTCCTCCTCCTATGGGATGGCAATATGATGTCATTGGCTGTATTCATGGAACAGCTTAATGATAATACGTTGGGCATTTCTCTGCAATATGAGGCCAGCCAGACAAATATCCCTTTTCAAGATTTAAACATCGAGATTAGAGAGAATACTTTTAACATTTCTACCTACTTTAAAAGTACTGATAGAAATTGGTATATAGTGCAGAGTAGTTGCCATCACCCTACATGGCTAAAATCAGTACTTGAGTCAGTTCATTCGCTTGAAACTGTACTATGAAAAAGGATTTATTCGAACAAGCTTCTTCCTTAAAAAATAAATTCATTGATAAGGACTACCTTCCTGGTGATTTGGATAAAGTTATTGGTGAGGTGGCTAACATGGATAGAGCTGTGATGCTGAAAGGCAGAGATAAAGTACGTGAGAATGATCATAATGTTTCCATGGTCACCACATATTCTCACCAATATTATGACTTAAAATTTTTTTTTGAAAACATTGGGCAGTTTTAAAAAATGATAGAGTGTTGGGCCCTCTCCTGCCAGACCGCCCACAAGTAGTATTTAGAGGAGTTCCTCCCCTTAAACTTTGAGTAGCACCTAACATTCTAGATGCTCCCAATTTTTTTTTTTTTTTTTTCAGAAAACAAAAGGTTTCTATCCATGTTGCAAATGTGCTGTCTGCCATCTTAATAGAAACAAAGATAGAAAAATTTGCCGATTTAAATCTAATGTTACATTGAAAGAGTATGATATTCATACATTCATCACCTGCACGTTTCAAAACGTGTTTTACATGTTAACCTGTCCGTGCGGTCTACAATATGTGGGCTGCACGGTTAGGGCTATGAACGTTAGAATAAAAGAACATGTGGCTAACATCAAAAAGGGGTTTCCTAAACATACTGTTTCCCGTCATTTCCTGTCACAACAAAAATCCAGGGGGTACTACATTCACAGCTGTTGATAGGTTTACACCACATAGGTGTGGGAGTGTCGCTAAGAGACATATCCCGTATAAAAACCTGCTGGATTTATTATTCAAAATGCTACACACCATTCAGATTAAATGTAGATTGGGACGTGAATAGCTTCATTCAGAACAGTTTAGGAATATTAATTACACTTATAGAGTTGATTGCATACCCTCAGTACAAGGGTGGCAATAGGTAGTGGTAGCAATAGCAATGAGTCATGTTTTAAGATAGTTTGATGGGTGATAGTTTAGTAAACGTCCACTAGGGGCGCTTGGTTTCTTAAAGAGTATAGTTTTTTATACATTATTTAATAAATGTATTCGCATTTATTTTGAGTCCCCTCCCCCTAGAGTTAGAATCACTCCCTAGGTAATGCATTTAACCCCTTGATCGACCCCTAGTGTTAACCCCTTCCCTGCCAGTGACATTTATACAGTAATCAGTGCATTTTTTATAGTATTGATCACTGCATAAATGTGAATGGTCCCAAAATAGTCTCATAAGTGTCCGATGTATCCGCTGCAATGTCACGGTCATGATAAAAATCGCAGATCGCCGCCATTACTAAATCTATCACCTATTTTGTAAACGCTATAATTTTTGCGCAAACCAATCAATATACGCTTATTGCGATATTTTTTACCAAAAATATGTAGAAGAATACATATCGGCCTAAACTGAGGAGAAATTTTTTTTTTCTTAAATTTGGATATTTATTATTGCAAAAAGTAAAAAATATTGTGTTTTTTCAAACTTGTCACTCTTCTTTTGTTTATAGCACAAAAAATAGAAACCGCGGAGGTGATCAAATACTACCAAAAGAAAGCTCTATTTGTAGGGAAAAAAATTATAAAAAATTAATTTGGATACAGTGTTGCATAACCACGCAGTTGTCATTCAAAATGCGACAGTGCTGAAAACTGAAAAATGGCCTGGGCAGGAAGGGGGTGAAAATGCCCTGTATTGAAGTGGTTAAAGATCTTGTGTTGAAAGACATTGATAAACTTAAAAAAGATAGAAATAATTTTAGATTTTGTGAAGGTTTGAAATCCATGGAAAATAGGAAGGATATTATCATCCGCCCAGCTGATAAAGGTGGTGAAATTGTGGTAATGGATAAAACAGCTTATGTAAAAGAAATGAATAAAATCCTTTCTGATAGAGACACCTATAAGCCACTCCACAATGACCCCACCTTTAAGTATAAAATGGAACTGACCAAACTTATAGATGTAGGGTTTAAAGATAATCTACTCACTAAGAAAGAGAAGGTATATCTGGTTCCTTCGGCACCGAGGATTCCAGTTATATACTTTTTACCCAAAGTGCACAAAGACCCAGTTAAACCATGAGAAGACCTATCATCAGTGGACTAGACTCTGTCACTTCAAGGATAGGCAAATTCATAGACGGCTTTTTACAGCCATTAGTCTCACAGACTCCATCTTTCATTAAAGATTCCACACAGGTCATTCAAACATTGGAGGCCATGGAGTGGAAAGAGAGTTACATTATGGCTACTGCCGATGTGGCTTCTCTCTACACCATATCACATAACGATGGGTTTGAGGCAGTAGATATGTATTTGAGGAGAGATAGAGATGTACTCTCTCCTCAAAGAAAATTTGTGTTAAGCCTACTCAGGTTTGCCATGTCTCATAATTATTCTGGTTTGGAGGATCCTTCTATCTTCAGAATAGAGGGGTCGCAATGGGTGCAAAGTTTGCACCGAGCATGACTAATCTGTTTATGGCTAAATGGGAGGAGGACGCCGTCTATGCCCTTAGGAGACCAGAATTGGTTTTCTGGGGTAGATATATAGACATCCTCCTCCTATGGGATGGCAATATGATGTCATTGGCTGTATTCATGGAACAGCTTAATGATAATACGTTGGGCATTTCTCTGCAATATGAGGCCAGCCAGACGAATATCCCTTTTCTAGATTTAAACATCGAGATTAGAGAGAATACTTTTAACATTTCTACCTACTTTAAAAGTACTGATAGAAATTGGTATATAGTGCAGGGTATGTGCCATCACCCTACATGGCTAAAATCAGTACTTCAGTCAGTTCATTCGCTTGAAACTGTACTATGAAAAAGGATTAATTCGAACAAGCTTCTTCCTTAAAAAATAAATTCATTGATAAGGACTACCCTCCTGGTGATTTGGATAAAGTTATTGGTGAGGTGGCTAACATGGATAGAGCTGTGATGCTGAAAGGCAGAGATAAAGTACGTGAGAATGATCATAATTTTTCCATGGTCACCACATATTCTCACCAATATTATGACTTAAAAATTTTTTTTGAAAACATTGGGCAGTTTTAAAAAATGATAGAGTGTTGGGCCCTCTCCTGCCAGACCGCCCACAAGTAGTATTTAGAGGAGTTCCTCCCCTTAAACTTTGAGTAGCACCTAACATTCTAGACGCTCCCAATAGAGTTTATTTTTTTCAGAAAACAAAAGGTTTCTATCCATGTTGCAAATGTGCTGTCTGCCATCTTAATAGAAACAAAGATAGAAAAATTTGCCGATTTAAATCTAATGTTACATTGAAAGAGTATGATATTCATACATTCATCACTTGCACGTTTCAAAACGTGTTTTACATCTTAACCTGTCCATGCGGTCTACAATATGTGGGCCGCACGGTTAGGGCTATGAACGTTAAAATAAAAGAACATGTGACTAACATCAAAAAGGGGTTTCCTAAACATACTGTTTCCCATCATTTCCTGTCACAACAAAAATCCAGGGGGTACTACATTCACAGCTATTGATAAGTTTACACCACATTGGCGTGGGAGTGTCGCTAAGAGAGATATCCCGTATAAAAACCTGCTGTATTTATTATTCAAAATGCTACACACCATTCAAATTCAGATTAAATGTAGATTGGGACATGAATAGCTTAATTAAGAACAGTTTAGGAATATTAATTACACTTATAGAGTTGATTGTACACCCTCAGTACAAGGTTGGCAATAGGTAGTGGTAGCAATAGCAATGACTCATGTTTTAAGATAGTTTGATGGGTGATAGTTTAGTAAACGTCCACTAGGGGCGCTTGGTTTCTTAAAGAGTATAGTTTTTTATACATTATTTAATAAATGTATTCGCATTTTGTGATCCCTCATTTAAGATGTGTGTATCCTTAAGCCATTTGTATATATATATTATCTATGTGGCATTGCATATATGTGCACTCAGTGTTTTTATTGTACTTGTTTATTGGAATTTTATATATGTTTTAATACATTACATCATGACTTATGTGATCCTCCTACAAATTAGTTTTGTATCCTTATGCCATTTGTATAATATTTAAACGGCATCACTATAATAACTGTATTTTTTGTGCATTTATATACCTAGCACTGACATGGTATATCTAGCAGCTAGAGGATCTGTTTCCCATTGGAGTATCTGCCCGGGGGCTCCTCCTCTGCCTCTCGCATCTGAGAGGCATTTCCTCTGTATGAAACCCAGGCGCAGGATGGGATGCGTTCTAGTAGAGTATTTACGAGTTTTCACGTCATCCTGGGGGTTCATTCCTCTGTGATTCATGTCACCTGGTGACACACTTAAAAGAGCGTGCTTGTGTGGTAGAGCCACGCCTTTAATGATATCCATTTGGATGAAACATGTCAGGCTGGCTATGAGACACAAGCAAGCTGAATGCCGCGGCTGTTTTCTTTTATGATGATCGTACTTATTGACTGTACATGTTGCTACAATAAATCCTTTCACACGTGAGATGGGCTTCACTATATGCTGCTTTATTTCCACTTGTTTTACCATTTATTATCAGTGTTAAGGGGGTTGAAGGTGAATTTATCGCGGAGAGTCGAACGATGGACGCGGGTGTCATCACGAAATTCACGTAGTTCCTTTCATATGTGTTACGTCCCAGGGGGAGGGACTTCGGCGGTGTCCAGAGCGCAGAGGGAGTTATGCTCAGTTGCCAATCCAGACCAGTGAATGCTTCCTCCCAGTGGTTTTTGCATCTTGACACAGCACCTTCTACCCTTGCGAGGGGAAAAAGCGCTTGTGACCTATCTGTTAATTCAAGGGTCCACGCGATGAGGTGAGCTGCTAGCATCTTCATTGGTGGAGGTTGACATGGAATCACATATGATTGTATTTAGAAGCACTTATTGGACACTATTTTTTTGGTGCTCGTATCTTCTGCAACTTATCAACTTTATGAACTCTAACAATTTTAGTGTATTTGTTATATTGCGCTGCACTGCCTTTATTATATTCATGTATGGGATTTGATATTTTTTATAACTGCTTTTTATATGGTTTTAATTGCGCTGATTGATTTTTCCTTTATATTTACTCATATCATTTTATCACAATTTAGCAGCAATTATGGAGGTTTTCCAATATTTGGAAAAATGGGAGGTCAAAATAGGGGAAATTTTCTCAAGAAACCAATCTACAGAACAGGTTAATGATTTGGCTTATTCGTTCAGAAAATTAGGGCATATTTTTCAGAAAAAAAGTTTAAACTTGGTGGGATATCACATTCTTTGAGCAATATCAAGCTGCTAAATTCAAACCTAGATGTCTTTGTGGGATTTGCCCCCAAATGATGGCTTATTGGATGAAAAATCCATGAAGGAATGGGGTGATAATTTTATTAAAAAGGTTTAGAGTTGCTTGACTTTTTACTTTTGCGTAAACAAAGGAAAATGAAAGTCTTAGAATCGCAGATCATAGAACCCCATAAAGAAATCTATCTAATGAAAAAGAAAACGTTTATTAGGGATTTAGATGATTTTAGCAACGGTAACATATTTAAATGGCAGCTTAATAGTAATCATTCTAATCCTGTCCCTGATAAAGTTTCCAATCGGGGAGTTGTTGACTCGCCTTTACCAACTCCAAGAGGGAACTCTGTTCATGTATATGAGTTCCCTGAACACGAGGGCTATCATACTCCTTGGAGAGATTATCAAGTGGTTAGAGGAAACAACCGGAGAGGGAGAAACAGAAGGGGTAGAGGCATAGGCATGCACAGGGGTTGTGCCAGGTGTGCCTGGGCACACCCTAATCACTATGTGCAGTGCCGATTCCCCCTACTGCCAGGACTTCCCTCCATGTTGTGCCCCCCTCCTTCAGTGCTGCTGGTTTCCCTCCTGTCCTCTCCTCCCGGCTGTTGCAGGGGATGTTTCAGGATAGAGAGCTAAGGAATGGGCCAGTTAATATGTTATTTACCGGCCCCTACTTTTCCAAATGAACACACTATCTCACTGTAAACTGTGTTTACTATGCTTCAGTTTGTGAATGAACAGGAAGCCATTTAGCACAGAGCACTTCCCTTTTATTTAGTTGAACGGGATGAACTAGTGTCTTTTTTTTAACCAGGTTGTAACGATGTGGCTTCACAGAGCCTGGGGACCTGTCATTTACTGTCCAGAACAGCTACGGCTGCAGTGAAAGGCATGTGTGTTTGAGCTTTGGGGTGCACACCCTAATGCAATAGGCTGCGCATGCCTATGAGTAGAGGTAGGAGAGGTGGATAACAACAATCTGTAACCAGGAATAATTCAAAATATTCGTCTCCCTATAATTATGAGTCTTCCCGTAATTGGGACTATAACCATCAGTACTCTGAACCTCGTATCAACTATCCATAAGGGAAGACCACAATACCCAAGAGGTGGACAAGTTCCCATTTCTAATAGGTTTGCACCCCTACAGAATCATGCTTCCTTTGAAGGGGGGGATTTTTCAGGGGCACAGAGCGGCCCAGGGAGGGGACCTCCACCGCACCAGCTGAATACAGGGGACTGGTGGAGACATTCCCCTCAACAAACACCCCAAGAAATTGATCAGTTGCACAAAAGAAAAGAAAGAGAGGAAGGAGAGGGGGTAGGAGAATACAAAAGTACAAAACCCCATTAGGGACAGGGAGTTATGATTTGAATAGCATTGCACTGAATGATGATGAGATGAGTGTTTTAGACAGAGGGTTAACATTTGCTCCCACACGGAACCTTAATAAATTTCAGACATATGTGAACATACACAAATATATTAGAACCTTAATATTAAAAAATACTTTATTTCTAATCCTATTAGAAGTTCAGTGGCTGTTGAGGGTGTCCAATCGACTCTCTGCAATAAATCCACCTTCAACCCCCTTAACACTAATAATAAATATTTGGAGGTCTTCAGGAATATGGTGTTTAATGATTTGGATGGGTTAAACGTGTGGAAAGTGGTTGACCCTTAGTATATCAGAAATGGTATGGAGTCACTGGAGAATCAGAAGGAAATTATCATATGTTCTGCCGATAAGGGAGGGGGTCTAGTTGTTTTGGATAAAACCTATTACCAGGCATAGATGGGTCACTTGTTAAGTGACCATGACACATATAAGCTTTTGAATAAAGATCCTATGTTGGAATTTAAAGATGAATTGCATATGTTAGTGGAGGGAGGTATGAATAAGGGTGTCCTTACTAAGAAGGAGGTGGCTTATTTAAACCCTTTGCTTTGCAGATTGCCCATAATATATTGTTTACCCAAAATACACAAAGATAGTGTTAACCCTCCGGGTAGGCCTATTGTCAATGGGATTGACTCAGTTTCCTCTGGAGTGGGACAATACAGTGCCTTGCAAAAGTATTCACACCCCTTGGCTTTTTACCAAGTTTGTTACATTACAGCCTTTAGTTCAATGTTTTTTTTAAATCTGAATTATATGTGATGGATCAGAACACAATAGTCTAAGTTGGTGAAATAAAATTAGAAAAATATATACATAAACTATTTTTCAGAAATAAAAAACTGATAATTGCCATGTGTGTATGTATTCACCCCTTTGTTCTGGTGCAACTAATTACCTTCAGAAGTCATATAATTAGTGAAATGATGTCCACCTGTGTGCAATCTAAGTGTCACATGATATGTCATTACATATACACACCTTTTTGAAAGGCCCCAGAGGCTGCAACACTTAAGTAAGAGGCACTACTAACCAAACACTGCCATGAAGACCAAGGAACTCTCCAAACAAGTAAGGGACAATGTTGTTGAGAAGTAAAAGTCAGGGTCAGGTTATAAAAAAATAGCAAAATCTTTGATGATCCCTAGATGCACCATCAATTCTATCATAATGAAATGGAAAGAACATGGCACAACAGCAAACCTGCCAAGAAACAGCCACACACCAAAACTCTTGGACCGGGCAAGGAGGGCATTAATCAGAGAGGCAGCACAGAGACCTAAGGCAATCCTGGAGGAGCTGCAGAGTTCCACAGCAGAGACTGGAGTATCTGTACATAGGACGACAATAAGCCGTACGCTCCATAGAGTTGGGCTTTATGGCAGAGTTGTCAGAAGAAAGCCATTGTTTTCAGCAAAGAACAAAATGTTTTGAGTTTGCGAAAAAGGCATGATGGGAGACTCCCAAAATGTATGGGAGGAAGGTGCTCTGGTCTGATGAAACTAAAATTAAACTTTTTGGCCATCAAAGAAAACTCTATGTCTGGCACAAACCCAACACATCACATCACCCAAAGAACACATCCCCACAGTGAAACATGGTGGTGGCAGCATCATGCTGTGGGGATGTTTTTTCAGCAGTCGGGACTAGGAAACTGGTCAGAGTTGAGGGAAAGATGGATAGTGCTAAATACAGGGAGGGATATTCTTGAGCAAAACCTGTACCACTCTGTGTGTGATTTGAGGCTAGGAAGGAGGTTCACCTTCCAGCAGGACAATGAAACCAAACACACTGCTAAAGCAACACGAGTGGTTTAAGGGAAAACATGTAAATGTGTTGGAATGGCCTAGTCAAAGCCCATACCTCAATCCAATAGAAAATCTGTGGTCAGAATTAAAGATTGCTGTTCACAAGCACAAACCATCCAACTTGAAGGAGCTGGAGCAGTTTTGCAAGGAGGAATGGGCAAAAATCCCAATGGTAAGATGTGGCAAGCTCATAGAGACTTATACAAAGGGACTTGGAGCTGTGATAGCAACAAAAGGTGGCTCTACAAAGTATTGACTTTAGGGGGGTGAATAGTTATGAGCATTTACTTTTTCTGTTATTTTGTCCTATTTGTTGTTTGCTTCACAAAAAAAAAATCTTCAAAGTTGTGGGCATATTCTGTAAATTAAATGATGCAAATCCTCAAGCAATCCATGTTAATTCCAGGTTGTGAGGCAACAAAACACAAAAAATGCCAAGGAGGTGAATACTTTTGCAAGACACTGTGTATCAATTCCTTCCTGCAGCGTTTTTTTTTTATTAAGACAGATGCTTTTCTCAAAGATACTAAACATATCATTCAGATATTAGAAGCTCTTAAATGTTCATCATCAAGTATCCTTGTCACAGCTGACATCAGCTCTTTGTACACTGTCATTGGACATGAGGATGCTATTGCATTGGTCCAGTGGGCTTTATCCTCTTCAGATCTCTCTAGGAAACATAAAATGTTCCTATTAAGTAGTCTGAATTTCTGTCTATCCAGAAATGATTTCTGGTATGAAAGACAGTTCTATTTACAGACTAGAGGGGTGGTGATGGGAGCCCGTTTTGCTCCCAGTGTGGCTAATTTATTTATGGCCCACTGGGAGGAGGAGGCGGTGTTTAAACATCGCCCCCCCGAGCTTGTCTGTTAAAGGAGATTTATTGATGATCTCATCTTGATCTGGGAATGTGATAAGTCCAGTTTGGATTTGTGTCAGAAACCATGAATCAGACCGAGACAGAAGTACAGTTAATTACACATGTTTAATAATAATAAAAAGGTAAACAGAGAAAGCGTAGTCAATACATAGCCAGAGTTCAGTAACCAGATCGGGTAATCAGCCAATGCCAATATCAGAGAGCCAGAGATCAACGTAGTAGTACAGCAAGCAGGATCAGGAGCCAGAAGAGATGTCAGCTGAGCAAGTCTTCAACAGGAATGCAGGAGAAAGTCTCAGAGATGTGACCAAAAGTGAAGGCAGAGATGAAGTGAGCTGGACGGCTTTAAGTAGGCAGGACTGATGAGCTGATCATCAACAGCTGAGTCACTGTGGAGAGAAAGGATCTGGCAATTAGCAGACAGCTGAGTGGCCAGCTCAGAGAAGGAAGGGCTGAGCCCAGCCCTGACAATGTATTCATTCAGACATTGAAAAGTAACATCAAAAATGTCCAGTTAACATGGAATGTCAGTTTAGAACGCAGTCTTTCTGGACTTAGAGATTTTTAAAGATAACAATCATTTTCGGATGTGCAATTATTTTAAACCGACCGATCGGAATGCCTACATACCCCAGGAGAATTGCCACCATAGAGTATGGTTGTACAATATCCCCAGGGGTCAGTTGATTAGGCTCAGACACAATTGCACTTGTGAAGAGGATTATGTCCCTCAGTCTCTCCTCTAGATTTCGGCAGAAGGGGTATGTTAAAACAACCCTTGAGGGAGAGATAGAGCGAGTGCGAACTATGGATAGACAGGTGTTGGTATCTAACCAGAATAGGGAAACTAACAATAGTGTTTCAAATTTTAAAATGATATTGGACTATAATGTTCAATATAAACATTTAAAAAAAAATAGTCCAAAAAAATTGGCCCATACTTAAACAAGAAAAAGTATTAGGCCCTCTGTTACCGTTACAACCTCAATTTATTTACAACAAAGCTCTGTCATTGCGTGATTTTTTAGCTCCAGGAGTCATTGATCCCCCGAAACAGTCTGAAAATCTGATATTTTCATTCCTCACTGGTTTCTATGCCTGCGGGTGGTGTACCGCCTGCATACATTCAAACGTTAACACCAAAAAGCAGAAAGAGTTTTTAGCCTCTGTGACTTGATAAAAAGTATAAAGTACAACAATTGATAACATGTGCTACAATTGGTGTTGTGTATATGCTTGAATGCAATTGAGATCTGCAATACATGATGGCCGCGGCCTGATGTTTTATAATTTGATAATTTTATATATTTTTCATAATCCAATTAATTCTAGTTATATTTTTTTATACACCAACTAATCATAGTTCAATTTTAACTTTTTTTAGTTATATTAATTGGATATGTATCTATTTGGAGATGTGGTAAAAATGATTTTTCTATCTTAAAATGTTATTAAAGCGGAGTTCCACCCAAAAATGGAACTTCCGCTTTAAGGAAAGGTGACCCCCTGACATGCCACATTTGGTATGTCATTTTTTTTGGGGGGGAGCGTAAACCCTCTTTTTAGAGGGTTCCAGCTCCCACTTCCTCCTGGCTCACCCATGGCGCCGGAAGGAAGATCACCTCTCCCCCCTCCCTCTTGGCAATCATCTGGGACATGTCACATGTCCCAGATGATTGCCTGGCCAGTCACAGCGTGGCTGTGAAGCCACAGCCAGGCGCCCACAGTGACAGTGTCAGCGCCACAGAGAGGAGGACAGTTAAGTGTCCGATTATTAAAAGTCAGCAGCTGCAGTATTTGTAGCTTCCCTGCTGCTATAGCCCACAGGCTTGGGCCCTCTAATCTAATCTACTTTTATGTTTTTTTTTAAATTGGAACTCCACTTTAAGATGTATATGTTCATATATAACTGTGTATTTTGCACTTTATAAGTCCTGTCAGGTTATGCTGGTGCGGACTCCTTTTTTACCATTGAGGGATGATACCTGTGGACACTTCCTGGCTGGTTCTGGGAGATTACAGAGTCACCTTGGTGATAGATCATGTGATAGGTGTCTCAGCGTCTATGGTCACCATCCCACACTATATTAAGCGGGTGAATTGCGTCATTCCGTATCCGTGACAAAGTTCCGCCCCCTGGCACGTAACGCACATGGAAGGAACTACGTGAATTTCGTAATGTCACCTGCATCCATCGTTGATCCTCGTGGTTTATGTATCTTATGCCTGTTCACCAAGCACCGAGTCTCAGTGGTATGTTTATAAGTGGAATCTTCTCTTATTCTCTTCTCACTAATAAAATGATTGTATATGTAGAGAGCACTATATATTCCTGTTTTTATTGCATGTATGCTGTGAATCAGGGCCCTGTGTCCTGAGCGCAGAGCGAGTTATCCTCATTTGCCAATCCAGACCAGTGAATGCTTCCTCCCAGTGGTTTTTGCATCTTTGACACAGCATCTTCTAGCCTTTTGACGGAACAAGCGCTTGTGACCCATCTGTTATTCAAAGGTCCACGCAATGAGGTGAGCTGCTATCATCTTCATTGGTGGAGGTTGACATGGAATCACATATGATTGTATTTAGAAGCACTTATTGGACACTATTTTTTTGTGCTTGTGTGTTCTATAACTTATCAACTTCATGAACTCTAGTTAACAATTTTAGTGTATCTGTTTTATTGCCTTTATTGTATTCATGTATGGGATTTGATATTTTTGACCCTTAGTGTCCAGCTGCTTTTTATATGGTTTTAATTGCGCTGATTGATTTTTTCTTTACATTATTACCACTCACTGATTGGTTGCTAGAGGTTACTGCACAACATTACCTCTCACCCATTGGTTGCCAGGGGTTACTGTACATCAGTACCAGTCACTCATTGGTTGCTAGAGGTTACTGCAAATTATTATTGCTCACTGATTGGTTGTTAGAGGCTACTGCACATCATTACTGCCAACTGATTGGTTGATAGAGATTTCTTCATATTATTACCACTCACTGGTTGCTAGAGATTACTGCACATCATTACTAGTCACCCATTGGTTGCTAGAGGTTACTTCAAACCATTACTGCTCACTGATTGGTTGCTAGAGGTTACTGCACATCATTACTGCAAACTAATTGGCTGCTAGAGATTACAGCATATTAATACCACTCACTGGTTGCTAGAGGTTACTGCACAACATTACCACTGATTGGTTGCTAGAGGTTATTGTACATCATTACTGCTAACTGATTGGTTGCTACACATCATTACTGCTAAATAATTGCTGCGAGAGCCATAATTGGTCAAAGGCAGGGTGCCTTTGGCCAATCATGACTCAGGGGGACTAAGTCCACGCCCCACACTATATAAGGCTGCTTACATAGTGGCCATGTATAGTGTGTGGAAGGAGATACATTCAGCTAGATTAGAGGGCCAAAGCCTGTGGGCTGTAGCAGCAGGGAAGCTGCAAAAGAGAGAGTGCTAACAGAGGTATGACATATGTATATAAAACCAGGGACACTGTTACATGGTCAGCAGGACCAAGGCACAAAGCCTCAGCAGTGGTGCTGCTAAAGAGAGCCAGGAGGTTGAATTGTACTTAATTTTTGCATTGATAGTGGAAACCCCTGTGTGGGCAATCATTTTGTTGGACATTTTCTTTCCTTTTTCTGCAATAAAAGTGGGCCAACAAGCCTTTAAATGACACAACTGGTATGGCCTCCACTGACTGGTGAGCTCTAAACTAAAGCTAAACAATCCCCAAACATTACAACTGGTGTTTCAGATGCGGGCATGATGGTGGAGTTTCCAGATCCTTGCATGTTATACCAGTGAGATGTTGCCAGAAACTGCCTGTGCTCTGCAGTGTATGCAGCAGGTGTTGCACCTGGAAGGAAGAGATAGTACTTCTGTTGTTGTTCTGTGCAGTGGAGTGACTGCGATTATGTCAAGTATGTCCAGAGAAGAGAGTCCACCAGTGTTTGAATCATCTGTGGACTGGTGCAAGCAGGATTTGGCAGAGTTAAGCCAAGCCAAAGAAGAAGGCAAGCCAAGCTTCAAGGAGAGAGCTGCTGGATGTCCATACCTGGGAGAGGTGCCCATGGCAATGCAGCTGCAGTTAAACCATTAGCTGTTGTAAAAAATGTGAATGTGTCAGGGCTTGAGATAGGGTCAAGCAGAGAAAAATCTATGCTATATGCAAGAAGAAAGGGTGACCAGAGGCGAGGACGGAGAGTGGTTGCTCATAGCAACACAAAGGAGGCCAGTCAAGAGGGTTATGGCAAGTGACTTCAGGAGGAGCCAATACAGTGCATTGGAGAGAGCTAGCAAAGCTCAGTTGGGAGAGTGAGGTCTCCCATGGTGACGAGAGTAAAAGTTTTGTCTGGAAGGAGGAGCTACAGTGGATATTTGGCTCAGCATCCCCACAAAAAGGCCTGTGAATTCCTGCCAGCTGGGAGTCACCAGGAAGGAATCTCTCTGGAAGCAAGGTGTGTTACTCTTGTAGAGCGGGAGGATTTTCGTTTTATCTCTGGAGTTAATCCCCTTTTAATGCATGCCAATTTTCTGTTTGCTTTGTTAGCAGCAGCTTGGCATTGCATGCCGTTGCTGAGCCTGTCATCTACTAGAACCCCCAGGTCCTTTTCCATCCCAGTTTTCCCCCAGAGGTTCTCCCCCCAGTGTATAGATTGCATTCATATTTTTGCCACCCAAATGCATTATTTTATATTTTTCTACATCAAATCTCATTTGCCATGTAGTTGCCCACCCCATTAATTTGTTCAGATCTTTTTGCAAGGTTTTCACATGCTGTGGAGAAGTTATTGCCCTGCTTAGCTTAGTATCCGCAAATACAGAGACTGAACTGTTTACCCCATCCTCCAGGTCGTTTATGAACAACTTAAATAGGATTGATCCCAGCACAGAACCCTTGGGAACCAACTACCCACCCCTGACCATTCTGAGTGCTCTCCATTTATCACCACTCTCTGAACTCGCCCTTGTAGCCAGTTTTCAATCCATGTACTCACCCTATGGTCCATGCCACCGGACCTTATTTTGTACAATAAACGTTTATGGGGAACTGTGTCAAATGCTTTTGCAAAATCCAGATACACCACATCTACGGCCTTCCTTTATCTAGATGGCAATTCACCTCCTCATAGAAGGTTAATATATTAGCTTGGCAAGAACAATTCTCCATGAATCCATGCTAATTACTGCTAATGTGTCAGGACTGGGCTCAGCCCTTCCTTCTCTGAGCTGGCCACTCAGCTGTCGGCTAATTGCCAGCTCCCATCTCTCTCCACAGTTACCCAGCTGTTGTTGATTCTGCTCGTCAGTCCTGCCTACTTAAAGCCGTCCAGCTCACTTGATCTCTGCCTTCGCCTTTGTCAACATCACAGAGACTTTCTCCTGCGTTCCTGTTGAAGACTTGCTCGATTGACGTTCCTTCTGGCTCCTGATCCTGCTTTCTGTACTACTACATTTATCTCTGGCTCTCTGACATTTGCTTGGCTGACTACCCGATCCGGTTACTGAACTCTGGCTTGTTTTGACTACGTTTACTCTGTTGACCTTATTATTATTAAACAAGTGTGATTTAACCATACTTCTGTCTCGATTCATGGTTACTGATAGTAGGCGAAGGCCATGAATTCAGAAGATACAGTCAATCCACTTGTTGGTAATATTTTTTCCAGATTGGATGAGCAAGATCACCGCATGGATCAGTTTGCCATAGCATTACAAACACTCCTGAGTAGCACAGCTCACCTGGAAACTCCCATTGTGGCTGCTCCAGTACAACCTGAGTTGCAGGCTGTCCCTGCTGCTGCGCCAGTCTCTGTGCAGGCACCCGCCTCGAGTATTACCTCTATAAGAGGTATGTCTGCTTCCCCAGCGATTTGGGGGCGATCCAATTCAATGCAGAGGGTTTCTCAACCAGGTTGAGATTTACTTTAAGATGCTGCCCCAGACGTTTCCCACGGACAGAAGCAAAGTAGGTTTCATGATATCTTTGCCTTCGGAGAGAGCCTTGGCCTGGGCAAACCCTCTATGGAGGATGCAAAAACCTGTTGTCTTGAGTTACCCTGACTTTGTGCCTTCCTTTAAAAGGGCATTTGACGATCTCGCACGCTCCGTTTCTGCTGCCAAGTACCTCATGTCCATCAAACAGAGTACGAGAACTGTTGCCGACTACGCCATTGAATTCTGTACTCTGGCAACAGAGGTTGCTCGGAACAATGAGGCCCTTGTGCCTGCTTTTTCTCATGGTTTCTCAGATTCCATCAAGGATGAGATAGCAGCCGAGCTGGAGAGGTTGATCACGTTTGCCGTCCTCATTGACTCCAGACTCAGAGAAAGACTCTCTTTTAAGGAGCGTTTGCGGAAGCCTCCTGTACGTTTGCCTCCGAGCTTTGCAGTCCCACCCATGCCTCCCTCACCTCCCATGCCTCCTGGTACGGAGTTGGTCAGTGAAGATGAACCCATGCACTTGGGCTTCACGCGTCTCTCTGTGGATGAGAGAGCCTTTAGGAGGAGGGAGAGGTTGTGCCTTTATTGTGGCCAGGTAGGTCACTTTTTGAAGTCTTGTCCTACCAGTCCAGGGAACGCCCGAACCTTGAGGTCCTGTCATGGACAGACCTTAGGTGGCGTTGTTTCGTCCCCAGTTATCCAGAAGGATAAGCCCCTGGTTTTGGCTACCCTGTCTTGGGCTGAGTTGTCCATCGAGATACAGGCTCTAATCAACTCTGGGGCTGCAGGCCTGTTCATTGATGCTGCCTTTGTATCGCAGCACTCAATTCTGCTGCAGCTGTGTGAAACTCCACTTGCCATTGAGGCTCTTGACGGGAGACCTCTACAGCCTGCCCACGTGACTCATGAGACAGTTCCGTTGTCCATGGCCGTAGGGGCTGTTCACCATGAGATAATCCAATTCCAAGTTATTTCCTCACCTAGGTTCCCGTTGGCTATTGGCTATCCTTGGTTACAGAGGCACAACCCCTCTTTTGATTGGCTCCGTGATAAGGTTCTCTCCTGGTCACCACAACGCAGTGAGACATGCTTCCAGAAGGTAGGGAAGGTCCTGTGCACCTCTTCACTCTCCTCCCTGCTGGAGGAGTACCGCGATTTTAGCAATGTCTTTGACAAAGGTCAAGCCAGTAGTTTGCCTCCACACCGGCCTTATGATTGCGCAATTGACCTTCAACCTGGTGCCATACCCCCTCGTGGCCGGGTTTACCCTTTGTCGTTGTTGGAGGATAAGGCCATGGAGAAGTATGTTGCAGAAGCACTTTCTCGAGGTTTCATCCACAAATCCTCGCCTCCTGCTGGTGCTGGTTTCTTCTTTGTGAAGAGGAAGAGCGGTGAACTGAGACCTTGTATTGATTATAGGGGTCTCAATCATTTCACGATTAAGAATGCCTACCCGATTCCATTGATCACAGAGTTATTTGACCGCCTCAAGGGAGCAACGGTTTTCACGAAGCTTGATTTGAGAGGGGCATACAATTAAGGAGGGT
The DNA here is from genome assembly GCF_042186555.1 of Aquarana catesbeiana. Lineage (NCBI taxonomy): Eukaryota > Metazoa > Chordata > Amphibia > Anura > Ranidae > Aquarana > Aquarana catesbeiana. The sequence goes on along the minus strand of NC_133325.1, from coordinate 542,158,574 downwards.
GACGAGTGGAAAACTGTGTTTAATACCAGAACAGGCCATTATGAGTACCTCGTTATACCTTTTGGCCTTTGTAACGCCCCGGCAGTTTTCCAGGAATTTATTAACAATGTGCTTCGAGATTTTTTGCAGTTATGTGTGGTGGTTTATCTCGATGATATCCTCATATTTTCCAAGTCCCTGGAGAACCACCACACAGATGTCTGTCGTGTGCTTCAGAAACTAAGAGAAAACAAAATCTATTGTAAACTGGAGAAGTGCGAGTTCCATCGTGAACGGGTTAAATTCCTGGGCTATGTCATTTCCACTGCTGGTTTTTCGATGGACCTGAGAAACTTTCGGCAGTCCTACAGTGGCCCCGACCCATGGGTTTACATCTTCTGCAGCATTTCCTGGGCTTTGCCAACTATTATCGGAAGTTTATGCGTAACTTCTCGTCTCTGGTCAAGCCCCTGACTGATATGACCAGAAAGGACGGTAACCCACAGAGTTGGTCTCTGGAGTCCATTAAGGTCTTTGAGAGTCTCAAGGCTGCCTTTGTTTCTGCTCCTGTGTTGGCACATCCTGATCCTACGTTGCCTTTTATCCTAGAAGTTGATGCTTCTGAGACTGGAGTTGGCGCCCTTTTGTCTCAACATCCTAACTATGGGAGTGCTATGCATCCGTGTGGCTACATTTCCAAGAGACTGTCGCCTGCAGAGTGCAATTACAAGATTGGTGACAGAGAGCTGTTGGTGATCATTTTAGCCCTGAAAGAATGGAGACATCTCCTTGAAGTTACCACTGTGCCGGTTCTCATTCTTACTGACCATAAGAATCTCACATTCTTGTCTGAGGCTAAGCGCCTCTCTCCCAGAAGGGCGAGATGGACTCTTTTCTTGTCGAGTTTTAATTACATTGTCTCATTCTTACTAAGAATGTAAGGGCTGACACCTTGTCACGACAATTTTCCTCCACTTCCAAGTTGGAGTCAGTTCCGGTTCCTGTGATTCCTCCTGATTGTATTCTGGCTATGGTTCGCACCAGTCTTACTTCTCCTTTGGGTGACAAAATTCTTGCTGCTCAGGTCCATGCTCCTCCTGAGAAACCTTGTGACCGCTGCTTTGTCCCAGAGAGTCTCCGTACTTCCGTGCTCCAGACTTACCATTCTCCCAAGGCAGCTGGCCACCCTGGGAAGAATCTAATCGTTTGGGCCAATTCCTAACAATTCTGGTGGCCTAGTCTACAGGCTGATGTAACTGCCTTCGTAGCTGCCTGTTCTGTGTGTGCTCAGAGTAAGACTCCACAACACCTTCCAGTGGGCCTCCTACAACCCATACCCAATGGAGGGAGGCCCTGGACCCACCTGTCTATGGATTTCATTGTGGAGGCAACACTGTTATCCTTATGGTGGTTGACTGGTTCTCAAAGATGTGTCAATGTATTCCACTTAAGAAGTTGCCCACTTCTAAGGAACTGGCTTCCATTTTTGCTCGGGAGATCTTTCGCTTACATGGGCTACCCAAGGTGATTGTCTCAGACAGGGGTAGTCAGTTTGTGTCCTGGTTCTGGCGAGCCTTTTGTGCACAGTTAGGAACTCAGCTTGCTTTCTCCTCTGCATATCACCCGCAGTCTAATGGGGCCGCAGAATGAGCCAATCAGTCCTTGGAGCAATTCCTACGTTGCTATATTTCTGGCCATCATAACAACTGGTCAGATCTATTATCCTGGGCAGAGTTTGCTCACAACAGTGCCTTGAATTCTGCTTCCCGATTGTCCTGTTTATAGCGAATTATGGTTTCCAACCTTCTATGTTGCCTGACTCATTTGTTCTGCAGAGCATTCCTGCATTAGAGGATCATCTCTGTGGTCTTCGTTCCACTTGGGCACAAGTTCAGGAGGCTTTGCAACATGCTAATGATAGGTACAGACTCCATGCTGACCGCAGATGCCTGCCTGCGCCTTCCTACCAGGTTGGGGACAGAGTCTGGCTGTCGTCTCGCAACCTCTGGCTTCGTGTTCCTTCTTTGAAGTTCGCACCTTGGTTTATTGGGCCTTTCCGTATCCTTTGTAGGATTAACCCAGTGGCTTAAACTTTGGACCTTCCTCCTAGTATGCGCATCTCAAATGTGTTTCATGTCTCCTTATTGAAACCTTTGGTCTGCAATGGTTTTACCACCTTTGTGCCACGTTCTCACCCTATACAGGTTGAGAACCATGAGGAGTATGAAGTACAATCCATTGTTGACTCCCGTAGGTTCCGTGGGCGCATACAGTATCTGGGACATTGGAAGGGGTATGGTCCGGAAGAATGCTCTTGGGTCTCATCCTCGGACGTACATGCCCCTGTCCTCCTCCATGATTTCCATAGACGTTTTCCCCTCAAGCCCGGTGGTCCTCCGAGGGGGAGGGGTCGTTGAGGAGGGGGTACTGTCAGGGCTGGGCTCAGCCCTTCCTTCTCTGAGCTGGCCGCTCAGCTGTTGGCTAATTGCCAGCTCCCATCTCTCTCCCCAGTTACCCAGCTGTTGTTGATTCTGCTTGTCAGTCCTGCCTACTTAAATCCGTCCAGCTCACTTGATCTCTGCCTTCGCCTTTGTCAACATCACAGAGACTTTCTCCTGCATTCCTGTTGAAGACTTGCTCGGCTGAAGTTCCTTCTGCCTCCTGATCCTGCTTGCTGTACTACTACGTTTATCTCTGGCTCTCTGACATTTGCTTGGCTGACTACCTGATCCAGTTACTGAACTCTGGCTTGTTTTGACTACATTTACTCTGCTGACCTTATTAGTATTATTATTAAACAAGTGTGATTTAACTATACTTCTGTCTCAGTCTGATTCATGGTTCCTGATATAATGATACTCATTACTAAAATCTTGTATATAGTCACTATTGATGTTAGGCTAACTGGTCTGTAATTCCCAGGGATGTATTTTGGGCCCTTTTTGAATATTGGTGCTACATTGGTTTATCTCCGTTGGAACCATTCCAGTCAGTAGACTGTCAGTAAAAATTAGGAACAATGGTCTGGCAATTACTTGACTGAGTTCCCTAAGTTACCCCTGATAACAGGAGTAAAAATCCTGTTTGGCCTGCAGGGGATGCCAGAAAGTCCATGGTGCCTGAGGGGCGCCTGTTATTTCACCCTGTGGCCACAAGGGGATAGTTGTCAAGGAATGTGCAGCTGAGGTGACCTACACAAATGAAGGTGGCAACACCTACACCTACTACTGTGCTGGGTAAGGCTGTCTGTGATAAAACAATGTCTAGAACTACTAATGTCATGTTGAGAAGGACTGGTTATGAAACTGTCCATGATGATGTGAGAGTGACCCCAGTTAATGGGTCTACTGAATATGCTCTTGAGAGTGACTTTACCCTGTGCAGTACCCTGTACAGTGGGGAGTAGGGATGACCCGAACACCCCCCTGTTCGGTTCGCACCAGAACTTGCGAACAGGCAAAAAATTTGTTGGAACACGCTAACACCGTTAAAGTCTATGGGACACGAACAAGAATAATCAAAAATGCTAATTTTAAAGGCTTATATGCAAGTTATTGTCATAAAAAAGTGTTTGGGGACCTGGGTCCTGCCCCAGGGGACATGGATCAATGCAAAAAAAAGTTTTAAAAATGGCCGTTTTTTCGGGAGCAGTGATTTTAATAATGCTTAAAGTGAAACAATAAAAGTGTAATATTCCTTTAAATTTCATACCTGGGATATGCCTGTAAAGGGGCGCATGTTTCCCGTGTTTAGAACAGTCTGATAGCAAAATGACATTTCAAAGGAAAAAAAGTCATTTAAAACTACTCGCGGCTATTAATGAATTGCCGGTCCAACAATACACATAAAAGTTCGTTGATGGGGCCGGCATGGGAATTCCCCACAAGGGAATCCCGAACCAAAATTAAAAAAAAAAAAATGGTGTGGGGTCCTCCTCAAAATCTATACCAGACCCTTCGGGTCTGGTATGGATTTTAAGGGGAACCCTGCACCACAATTTTTTTTAAAAATGTCGTGGGGTCCCCCCAAAAATCCATACCAGACCCTAATCCGAGCACGCAAACTGGCAGGCCGCAGGGAAAGAGGGGGGGACGAGAGAGCGCCCCCCCTCCTGAACCGTACCAGGCCACATGCCCTCAACATTGGGAGGGTGCTTTGGGGTAGCCCCTCAAAACACCTTGTCCCCATGTTGATGGGACAAGGGCCTCATCCCCACAACCCTTGCCCTGTGGTTGTGGGGGTCTGCGGGCGGGGGGCTTATCGGAATCTGGAAGCCCCCTATAACAAGGGGACCCCCAGATCCCGGCCCTCCCCCCTGTGTGAAATGGTAAGGGGGTACAAATGTACCCCTACCATTTCACAAAAAAACTGTCAAAAATTTTACAAATGACAAGAGACAGTTTTTGACAATTCCTTTATTTAAATGCTTCTTCTTTCTTCTATCTTCTTTCTTCTATTGGTTATGTAACCCCGCCCCCTTCTGATGTTACGGGGAATGCCACAGGGAAGTCCCCGTCAAGTCCCATCAGAGGGGGGCGGGGTCACCGGGTGGCCCCGCTCCCCATTATTTAAGAACAGTCAGAAGAGGAGAAGCGTCACACAGCGGGAGCCTCCCTCCATGCCATCATGGATGCGGATCAGCAAGAGGACAAGAAGGGAAGAAGACACCGCGGAGGAAGATGCCGGACGAGAACACCGGTAGAAGAACCAGGAGAGCCAGAAGAAGAAGATGGAGGAAGAAACTGAAGGAAGATAGGAGAAAGAAGATAGAAGAAAGAAGAAGCATTTAAATAAAGGAATTGTCAAAAACTGTCTCTTGTCATTTTTAACATTTTTGACAGTTTTTTTGTGAAATGGTAGGGATACTTTTGTACCCCCTTACCATTTCACACAGGGGGGAGGGCCGGGATCTGGGGGTCCCCTTGTTAAAGGGGGCTTCCAGATTCCGATAAGCCCCCCGCCCGCAGACCCCCACAACCATTGTGGGGATGAGGCCCTTGTCCCCATCAACATGGGAACAAGGTGTTTTGGGGGCTACCCCAAAGCACCCTCCCAATTTTGAGGGCATGTGGCCTGGTACAGTTCAGGAGGGGGGGCACTCTCTCGCCTTCCCTCTGTTCCTGTGGCCTGCCAGGTTGCGTGCTCGGATAAGGGTCTGGTATGGATTTTTGGGGGGACCCCACGCCATTTTTTAAAAAATTTTGGCGCAGGGTTCCCCTTAAAATCCATACCAGACCTGAAGGGCTTGGTATGGAATTTAGGGGGACCCCCAAGTCATTTTTTTTTTTAATAATTTTGGTTCGGGGTTCCCCTGTGAGGAATTCCCATGCCGTTTTTATCAATTAACTTTTTTTTTTTATTTCAAATATTTTATTGAAGATTGAAAAGATTTTACAGCAAATGTGTAACAAACATCAGAAAACATAGATCATGAACACTTTTACAGAATGAGTTTAGAAAAGAGAAAAAAAAAAACCTTTTAAGAGAAATCCCAGCCGGGCCAAAAGGTAGCCAGCATATTATCAATGTCAATATGGGATATAGAACCCAGCACCTATCTGGGAGAGGGTCTTAACTGCCTAGGAGCTTAGACTCCCTCGGTAGTATGTGCTGTGCACTGTCATTTATTCGGTGTGGAGTATGTGATTGGTACATGTATTCATGGGAAAACTACGTCCAAGGGATAGGGGTCTCACTTTATTTGTGTCAGACACTCTCCTAAATCTCTGATACATAGTTCTCAAGATGGGTATCTGAGTAGAATGAGGCGTGAGTGATTTGCAAGCTCATAATAAATATGAGAAACCAGGCGTGGGAGAGAATGAGGCTGGGGGAGAAGGGAGGGACGGGTGTGAAGGGTAGGTAGGACATGAGGGAGGGGGAAGGAGGGATGGGACAGGTGGGACTGGGAAATCTCTGACTCCTCCAAATGAAGGTGGGAATGTCTGGGTATATCCAAAATGTGTGAGTATAGAACAATTCGGGGATAAGACCTCAGCAAGGTGTGGGCAAAGGGTAAATATATCTAGTCTGTATGTGTGGGTGGTGACCTTATTTAACCATGTCACTTTATGTAGGAGAGTTCAAGATGGACTTGTAGTCAGGCAGAGTCTTAAAGTGGGTCCAACACGCCCACTTGTGGCTAAATTTCGTTGGTGTATCTTGAGCGATATGTATGAGTTTTTCCATTTCTTCTATTTTGTTTATTCTGACTAACCATTCAGCTAGAGTGGGTGTCTTGTTTGATTTCCAGTGTATGGGGATGCATTGTTTTGCTGCATTGATCAAGTACATCATAAGTGACTTGTGGTATGTGCTGTGTGGGTGAGGAGATAGGTGAAGGAGGAATTGAGCTGGGGCGAAATCTAAGTTGTAGGTGGTGATCTGCCCAATCATTTTGTGGACCTCCAACCAAAAAGTTTGGAGGGGGGCGCAGGACCACCACATATGGAGTAAAGTGCCCTTTTCTTGATGGCACCTCCAGCATGTTTCGGGAATATTGGATTTGAATTTGTGTAATAATGCTGGGGTATGGTACCACCTCGACAATATTTTGAATCCATTCTCTTGAGTGGAGACATTAATTGAACCTTTATGTATGTGCGAGAATATTCGCTCCCAGCTCACTTACGTAATTTGTATAGAAAGATCCTTCTCCCATTTTTTGCAGAACTGACTGTCGTTTGCTTTGAGATCAGTAAAAAGCATGTTGTGTATTTGAGAAATAAGGTGTGTTTGTGGTGTTAATTTGGTGCATAATGTTTCGAAGGGTGTAAGTTGTCTGGAACATTGACCCGTCTTGTCGAGCGTTTGGAGGTAGTGTGCTATCATTAGATATGTCCATTGCGGGATAGGCGTTTTTTCAGAGCGTGTTGCCAATTGCGTTACGGGGATAATTTTGCCCTGGTAGAGGAAGTGATGGGCTCTGGTTTGTCCTTGTGGTAAGTTGTCATCTAAAAACTGGTGATGCATACCTGGAGGGAAGTCCAGGTTCAGTTTTATTGGTGTCAATGGACTGGGAGTGGAAACCGTTTTGCAGGATAAGTGGAAGCAACGTAGGGTGGGACCAATCGTCGGGTGAGTTTGGATCTCTTGTGGGATTTGGTTAAGAGAGATCCACGGGAGTGATTTACATTCTAATTTCGTAAAGGAGGCTTCAAGTGAAACCCAGTCTTTCTGTTGGGTATGAACATTCCAGTCAACTATCCTGGTAAGCTATGTGGTAATTGGAAATGTTGGGAAGGCCTATTCCTCCTAGGTTTGTCGGGTGGGAGAGCAAGAGGTGGCTAATTCTGTGTCTGTGTTTACCCCATAAGAACTTAGAGCTGAGCTGTCTATATGACTTGAAAAATAGAGAAGGAATCTGTATCGGGATCGTCTGTAGTAGATATAAAATCCGGGGGAGAGCGTTCATTTTTAGTATGGCCACTCTGCCGAACCATGCAAATGTCAGTTTATTCCAAGTTTCAAAGTCGGAGGCTAATCTGTTTAAAAGGGGGAGAAAATTTTTAATGTATAGGTCTGAGAGTGTGGATGGGATCTGTATCCCTAAGTACGTTAATGAGTCTTGTTTCCATTGGAATGGGAAGTTGTGTTTACATTGGTTTACTATGTTTTGGGTTAGTGATATATTAAGAGCGAAAGATTTAGAGAAGTTAATCTTCAGATTGGATAGGGATTGGAAGAGCTTAAATTCTGATAGTAAGATTGGTAAAGTGGTTAAAGGTTGTGAGAGAAATAATAGTATGTCGTCCGCGTAAGCTGCATACTTATATTCTTTTTCTGGTGAGTGAATTCCCTTTATGTCTGGGTTAAGTTTAATTTTCCTTAGAAAGGGTTCTAGGGTTAATACAAACAGGAGGGGTGACAGTGGGCACCCCTGCCTCGTTCCGTTACGGATCGGGAAGGCGTTCGACAGAGTACCGTTGATCCTTACTTTCGCTGCTGGAGTGCTATATAATGACATAATAAAGCCAATCATCTGAGGACCAAGTCCTATGGCTTGTAAGACTGCAAGCATGTAATCCCAGAATACTCTGTCGAACGCCTTCTTCGCATCTAGTGACAAAAAAAATCCTTTTTGTTTGGTGCGTGTAATCAGGTGATGTAGGTTAATTGCTTTGCGTGTATCCCTGACTTCTCTTCCAGGGATGAAACCGACTTGATCATGGGATATGATGGAAGGGAGAAGTGTTAATAATCTGTTGGCTAGTATTTTGGAGAAGATTTTGATATCCACATTTAATAGGGAGATTGGTCTATAATTACTCGTGTGTGAAGGGTCCTTGCCTTCTTTAGGGATAACTACTATGTGGGCTTCTAACATTCCACTTGTGAGGGAGTTTGTAGGGGAGAGAGAGTTAAAGGTCCTTAGAAATGGAGCTTGAAGGGTGTCCGTAAACGTTTTGTAATAGGCGGCCGGGAGGCCATCTGGGCCAGGGCTTTTACCGGGTTTAAGTTGTTTGAGTGCCTGGGACCATTCCATAGAAGTAATTGGTGAGTCAAGAGATGCTGCTATCTCTGGGGATAATTTATCAGGGATATATAGATCTAAGAATGATTTAATGTTTCCGTTTCTTACTGATGCAGGGGTAGATGTTGGTTCTGATGTGTGTAGGTCATAAAGGGAGGAATAATAGTTCGCAAATTCCTTTGTTATTTCTTCATTTTGTGTGAGGGTCTTTCCGGAGGTGGATTGTAATTTGTATATTGTGTTGTCAGCTTTTTGTTTGCGTAAGGCCCTTGCTAACAATCTGCCACTCTTGTTACCAAACTCGTAGAATAACTTGTGCGAAAGGATGAACTTTTTCATAGGGTCTATGGTCGCTGTCGAGAGGGTAGGGAGGTCTGGTTGTGATAGGAATAAGTAGTCGATACGGGAATATTTATTGTGGGGGGCCGAGAAGAAGGTGTAGTCTTTGTCTTTTGGATGTAGGGTTCTCCACGAGTCATGCAGTGATAGGTCTTGTAAACAGTTTTTGATCTGTTTTAGGGCTCTGTACGGTAGATGGGATTTGCCTGTTGAGGAATCTACAATAGGGTCAAGGGGGACATTAAAATCTCCCCCCAGGATCAGAAGACCTTCCTGAAAGGATGATAATTCTCTCGTTATTGTGCAGAAGAATGGACCTTGAGAGGTGTTAGGGCTATAAATGTTTGCTAGGGAAATTGGTCTGTTTTTGAATGTGCCTTTGATAAAGATGAATCTACCTTGTACATCTGTTAATGTGTCCGATATTTGCAGGTGTGTATTCTTGGAAAGAAGAATTGAAACCCCTTTTGTCTTTGAAGAAGGTGTAGTGGCATGATAGCAATGGGGGAAGGAGTGGTTAGTCAGTTTAGGGATGTTAGCGCTAGAGAAATGAGTCTCCTGTATGAAGATTATGTCTGCCTTTGAGCTACGCATTTGAGCAAGTAGCTGCGAACGCTTTTCAGGGATGTTTAAGCCCTTTGCATGGATCGATATGACTTTCAACGAGCGGGTGATTGATGGCGCCTGACGAGGGGCCATTATCACCCTCAAAAAGGCTTGGATACCTAAGTTTGTGAAAGTATTTAGGAGGAGTCAGAGATTGGGTTGTGAATGTGTCTGGGTTGAGGGCTGAGGGATATCAGTGTAGTATTGAGGGTAAGGGTTGGTGTAGAGGAATGATGGGAGGGTGTGTGGGGGTGTAACTTCAGGGAAAGTACACAAGGATACCGGTTGTGTGGGCTGGCCTGCAGACCCACTTAATAATTATGGGGGGACCGGTATGAGTCAGCTAGAACCACTGGATTCCGCTGGGTGTGGGAGTGGAAGGTGACGTTCGGAGAAGGGAGGTTGTCCTGTGTCCCAAAGAGGTCATGATGAGCTATCTATGTGGATGCTTAATACGCGGGTCGGGGCTCCAATGTGGGTGTTGAAGGAATCTAACTGTGGGCCCGATTGGTAACTTAATTGTTTTCTGACTATGGTGTGTTAAAGATAATATCGCATCCCTAATGTAGGTGATCTATAAGGTGTGAGGGGAGTTCTAGGTCTCGTGAATTTAAGAGGTTTTTGGTTTGGACAGTGTATTTTAGAGAGTTGTCAGTTTCACTATCGTGTGTTATTTATTTGTGGAATGGTAGCAGTGACTTACTGCCTCTTATGCCAAGAGGACTGTGGTTGGCTGGTGTTAAGGTGAGTAGGGTAGATATTGTTGTCTACGTTTATAAAACTATACAGGCCTCGGGTAGAGTTCTTGAGTGTGTAGGCGTTCTAAACCCAGTGGGCCTGGAGACATTTAAAACATTGAGCAAACTTGCTCAGGTGCAAACTTAACAAACTAAACTTAACAAAAGGTTAACGGTAATAATCGTACCTGTAAGAGAGAAGATGGATCTTCAACAGATTCTTTCTGGTATCAAGAGGGGCACGCTCAGTCATGATCTCTGGGTAAAATCACTGTGGATTGCCCTCCACCGGTGGTTGAATAATATGTACTATAAATTTTGTGATGGAGGGTCAAACGGAATTTTGAGTATTCAGAGTGCATGGGTGTCACGGAACGTCCCACACTCCGCTTGAGTGCTTCCGTCATATACCACTTCCTCCCAGTCTGTATACAGATATCCCAACCTCTCTGAGCACAAACAAGGCGACACTTGCTTGTTGCTACCAAGAACTCACTTTATTCAGAACCAGAATACAGTCTTATATACACAGGAGAAGATTACTCTAACAATACAAACGTAACCTAATTAACATGAGTAATTAACTAATCCTTTATACAGCCTAGGTGATTGAGACATGACCTTTCGCCCAGACTTGTGGTCACCAAGCTTCACACAGTTATATCAACACAATAGAAGTCGTCCCGTCTCCTACATTGTATAGTGGACAATGTCATCAGCTCATTCAATTAACATAAACACAGGTAGTTGGAATTGATGACACCAGCATCTCCTCACAGGATGTGTCCCAACAGAATGAATCAGTCTTATCAGCAGGGGGCTGCTGGAGGAATCCCCCCTCCCTCTTCAGGGACACAAATCTACAGTAAGGAGTCCCCATACAATATATACATATATACACGACTGAGTCCGATTAGTACAGTTCAGCCTGGATTTCTCATTCACCTCACAAAGAGTATTGTTCCATTGAAAATCCAGGGCCCATAATCAAAAGGCAACAGGCTTGCATACAGTCCTCTCCAACAGCCTCTGTTCTGGCTAGGTCTGTCACATTTCTCCCCTTTCGGCAGGAGACTAACACAGGAGGAGACCCCAGACGGGTTGACTCCGAAGTTAGTCCATAGTTCCAGTCCTCTACTGCCTGTACCCACACAGTACCCCAAACAAATTATTCCAAACAGAGTATTACTCACCCAGCCATCCTCTGCCTCTCTCAGAGAACATATCCGCCGCTGGGGAGAGGCCCGGACTGGCTCTTCTCCCTGGAATCCTTTCTGCCACTGGAGAGAAGACAGGGGGACTGGGCTCACTCCATCCTGCTATTGAGGATCTGGGCCGACTGCCCAGCATCCCTGGGGTATACAGGTGGGGACTGAAGCCCCATCAACCGACACCAGATCAAGCTGCAGTTGTGAGGTGATGACTGCATTCTCTCCTTGGATCCTGATCTGCATCTCGCGATAGACTGCCACCTCCTCACCTTGGGCCTCCACAATTGCTGCAGGTGTGGGGCAGAGGTCTTGGACCCTCTGTCCGGTTGCCAGCACTTCTGCTGAGGGTTTGCCAGGTGGTTCCTCCTCTACAGAAATCCCCAGTCTCTGGAAGTGGTAAAAGTGTGGGACAGAGGTCTTGGACCCTCTGTTCAGTTACCAGATCTTCAGCTGGAGAAGTTTGTTTTAACTCCATAGATGCTGCTGGCAGAAAATCACATGTCCCTGTCAGTGTTGTGGGAGAAAGGCCGACTACCTCTTCTCTCAAGAAGGCCGAAGCCACTGTTGGTGCTGGGCAGAACACAGTGAACTTTGGCCCTGATAGCAGCTCTTCTGCTGGAGGCTCATCAGGTTGTTTTTCCTCAGCAGAAAAGTCTATCAAATCCCATGTCTCTGCAACTGATGTCTGGGGATAGAGGTTCACCATCTCCTGTCCATGGAACCCAGAAGATGCTATCATTTCTGGGCAGAGGTTAGCAGAGCTCTGCCCTGTTGTCAGCACTTCAGGTTTGGGGACGGCAATCTCCGGATTTTCCACTGCCGATTCTCTGGCATGCTGCTGAACTTGTTCTAGCAGTTTCCTGTATGCCCTTTCCAGATGCTGTTCCTTCCTTAGCAAATGGTCCAGATCAGGTTTGAGCTCTGAGACCCCTGCAAGACCGAGCATAGCCTCTCTATATACTCGCAGGTCTTCAAGGTCAGGTTCCCCTTCATCGCCAAACATAAAAAGATCTGTAAGGCTCTCCCACAGCAATCCAGGGCCGCCAAAGTCATATCCCTCTGGAGAGCATTCTGTTGTCTCCCCTAAATATCCCTCCTCTGCGTGCCATTGCAGAGCCCGATAACGATTGTCCAGCTCTATCTCCTGCTGGACCAACCTGTCCAACTCAGTCACCCATTGCTCCTGGGGCTGCTCTCCCAGGAATGCCATCCGCAATGCCCGTTGGTCACTGGCCCGTTGCTCTTGGGTTGGAAAGCACTTGCCCTGTTTTATACCAGCGAGACGGAGGGCTGCAATCCAGAGCTCCACCCGAATTTGCTGCCTAAGCTCCAGGTATTCATCCTCATACACAGTCCTGGTGTATGTTGAAAGGATGATTCGCAGCAGCCCCGGGAATTCTGATGCCAGGTCCATATCTCCGCTGGGGTAACTGAAGTCTGCTATCCTGATCTTGGATCCAGGTGGAGATTTAAATTTCCCAGACTGCAGGAAGCTTTCCTGCTGCTTGCCACCAATGTCACGGAACGTCCCACACTCCGCTTGAGTGCTTCCGTCATATACCACTTCCTCCCAGTCTGTATACAGATATCCCAACCTCTCTGAGCACAAACAAGGCGACACTTGCTTGTTGCTACCAAGAACTCACTTTATTCAGAACCAGAATACAGTCTTATATACACAGAAGAAGATTACTCTAACAATACAAACGTAACCTAATTAACATGAGTAATTAACTAATCCTTTATACAGCCTAGGTGATTGAGACATGACCTTTCGCCCAGACTTGTGGTCACCGAGCTTCACACAGTTATATCAACACAATAGAAGTCGTCCCGTCTCCTACATTGTATAGTGGACAATGTCATCAGCTCATTCAATTAACATAAACACAGGTAGTTGGAATTGATGACACCAGCATCTCCTCACAGGATGTGTCCCAACAGAATGAATCAGTCTTATCAGCAGGGGGAATTCAGGGACACAAATCTACAGTAAGGAGTCCCCATACAATATATACACGACTGAGTCCGATTAGTACAGTTCAGCCTGGATTTCTCATTCACCTCACAAAGAGTATTGTTCCATTGAAAATCCAGGGCCCATAATCAAAAGGCAACAGGCTTGCATACAGTCCTCTCCAACAGCCTCTGTTCTGGCTAGGTCTGTCACAATGGGTAAATATTTTTTGGTATAAATCACTTACCTGAGCCCACCCCTGTCGATTTCCAGATCGATTAAGGCATTCCAAGTTGTCTAAGAATTAAATTTTTGAGTTATTTACCAGAGAGGAAAACATGAGAGAAACTAGGGAGGGGTAGGGTTGTGTGACATTACCTCTAAACGTATCCCAAACATTTGTACTCCTGCTCACATATATCCAGTAAATTGTTTTTGTTAGGATAAGAAACCCTTGCTTGAGAGAGTATGCAATGGGGTGAGACTCTGAGCTAATTATTCTGAGGGGGAGAAAGCTAGGAAGGAGGCCCTGAGAGATGAAAATAATAAAATGGAGGGAGAAAAGCAGGGGTATGCAGGGAGAAGGATGAAATTAGAAAGACATATATATTTACTGCAGGAGTCCTTGATATTATGTCAGAGCAGCTTCTCTTGATCTTCTGTTTGGGCGTCATCTGAAATCCAGGTCTGTGTGGGTGGGCATTGCAAATATTACTGGCCGTATCTTCTATTTCATACGAGTGATGATAAAGGTGTTGGGTCCCAGGAAACAAAGGGGGTCTTTATCCAGGACTCTGTATAGCTCTTTATGGTTAGGGAATATGTCATTGTCTCTCAGTGGTGTTGCCCTGATGGAAATGGCGAGGGATCAATGGTGACATACCGAATCTAAATGAATGGTAGGGCTGTTTAACATCATAGTGGTGCGCGGAAAGGGGTGTAGGCCTGTCTGGATTGCTTTTGCAGGTAATTGTAATCCTTTAGCGGGGAGGAATGGGCATCAGGGTTACTTTCAGACTGTCTCATGGGTCATACAAAAGGATAAAGAGTACTTTACCATTCCATTAAGTGATCCTGGCTCTGCGATGTGCAGGGGAGGCTGTGGGGCTGCCGTTCCTCGGCAAGCCTGGATCTCGTTGCGGGGAGAGGTGTGACCCTTGGTGATGTCGGCGACGTCCAAGGTGGAAGTTTCCTGCTTCTGCTATGCCGTCCATCGATGTGGCTCTGTGCATCTGGGGGAGACGGAAATCGCTGTACCAGTCTGGCAAAGCGACAATCGGGATATCTAGTGTAGAGCAGAAGTGTTCTAAGTCTTCTGGGACTCTGAGGAGGGCTGTGCGGCCTTGGTGTGATGCAGACAATCCAAAGGGGAATTTCCATCGGTATACGATAGATCTGGCTCGCAGAGTGTCAAGTAATGGCCTTAATTCGCGTCTCCTCTGCAGGGTAATGTTGGAGAGATCCTGGTAAATCTTGATGTTTGAGCCTTGAAATCCCTGTGTATGCATTCAAAAACTACCGGGGCATCTTGGGGTCTGTCCAGGAGTTCGTTCACAATGGTAGTAACTGATTGAGATAACTGTTGTGAATCGACCGATTCTGGTATCCCCCTAAATCGGAGGTTGCGGCGTCTCCCGCGATTGTCAAGGTCCTCCATGTGGCGATTTATGTCTCTCAGGTGTATGGCGTGAGACTCAGTGAGCTGTTGTACATGGCACAGGGAGGCCTCGTGTCGCGTCTGGGTTGTTTCAACCTCTTCTACTCTGAGTGAAATTGCTTGGAGATCAGACCGCATGTCTGAGATGGCTGCCATCAGGGTGTTTTTAATGTCTGCTGCAACATTATGAAGGTCATCTAAATTTACTGCGGGTGGGTGTCTCTGTTCTGTCACCGTGCTTGCTTTGCTCTGTGTGCCTGAGCTGGGGGTGCTGGCGCTCTGGGGCTGTGATTTACTCGAGGCCGCTGGCTGAGCGGCCTGCATGGCGCCTCTGGGCCGGGAGCGGAAGATCTCAGGGATATGTTCTTCCCGCGGGGGATTTTGGTTCCGAGGGGATCTGGATCGGGATGCTGAGGTACTGCGGGCTGTCCTTACCATAGCAGAGTGTTGTATGGTGGCGGTTCGCTAATGAAGTTAGACCTCATGGATGGGAGCTTCAGCACAACGCGTCCATCTTAGAGCAGCTCCAAACCACGCCCCATCAATGAACTTTTATGTGTATTGTCGGACCGGCAATTCATTAACACACGCGAGTAGTTTTAAATGACTTTTTTTCCTTTGAAATGTCATTTTGCTGTCAGACTGTTCTAAACACGGGAAACATACGCCCCTTTACAGGCATACTATAGACACCCCCCAGGTATGAAATTTAAAGGAATATTACACTTTTATTGTTTCACTTTAAGCATTATTAAAATCACTGCTCCCGAAAAAAACGGCCGTTTTTAAAACTTGTCTTTGCATTGATCCATGTCCCCTGGGGCAGGACCCAGGTCCCCAAACACTTTTTATGACAATACCATGCCTATAAGCCTTTAAAATTAGCACTTTTGATTTCTCCCATAGACTTTTAAAGGGTGTTCCGCGGCATTCGAATTTGCCGCGAACACCCCAAATTGTTTGCTGTTCGGTGAACTGGCGAACTGGCGAAACAGCCGATGTTCGAGTCGAACATGAGTTCGACTCGAACTTGAAGCTCATCCCTAGTGGGGAGGGCATGTGGAAGGCAATGTCTTGGCCTCGCTGGACAGGGCGGTCAGCGGTAATGTGCATATTACCGCTGACTCATGGTCCAGCAGGCATGGACAGGGATGTTACCTATCTTTCACGGCCCACTGGGTGACTCTGCTGGCAGCTGGGAAGGATGCAGGACAGGTTGCAGTAGTGTTGGAGGTTGTTCCGCCACCACGTCTTCCAAAATGCTACTAGTGGTGATTCTGACACACCTCTCTCCTCCACCCCCTCCTCTTCTTCTTCCTCCATGGCCTCTTCCTGTGCTGATTTGTCCTCGGAACCAGCGGTGCTCCGTAGGCATTCAAGGGGCTATGCAAGTACGCAGGCAAAAAGATGCCATGTGGTGCTTGAGCTGGTGTGCTTTGGGGACAGGAGCCACACTGGGGCAGAGATTCTGTCAGCTCTGCAGGGGCAGGCTCAGAAGTGGTTGACGACACGCCAGCTTAAGCCAGGAATGGTGGTTTGCGACAATGGCACCAACCTCCTCTCCACCCTCCGACAGGGACACCTGACCCATGTGCCCTGTTTGGCTCACATCCTTAACTTGGTGGTGCAGCGGTTCTTGGGCAGGTACCCGGGCTTACAGGATCTCCTGAGAGTAAACTCTTGGAGGGGATGATAAGGGACTATATACAAGATTTTAGTCATAAGAATGATATCATTAGCAGTAATCAGCATGGATTCATGAAGAATCGTTCTTGCCAAACCAATCTATTAACCTTCTATGAGGAGGTGAGTTGCCATCTAGATAAAGGAAGGCCCGTAGACGTGGTGTATCTGGATTTTGCAAAAGCATTTGACACAGTTCCCCATAAACGTTTACTGTACAAAATAAGGTGCGTTGGCATGGACCATAGGGTGAGTACATGGATTGAAAACTGGCTACAAGGGCGTGTTCAGAGGGTGGTGATAAATGGGGAGTACTCAGAATGGTCAGGGGTGGGTAGTGGGGTTCCCCAGGGTTCTGTGCTGGGACCAATCCTATTTCATTTGTTCATAAACGACCTGGAGGATGGGATAAAGAGTTCAATCTCTGTATTTGCAGACGATACTAAGCTAAGCAGGGCAATAACTTCTCTGCAGGATGTGGAAATCTTGCAAAAAGACCTGAACAAATTAATGGGGTGGGCGACTACATGGCAAATGAGGTTCAATGTAGAAAAATGTAAAATAATGCATTTGGCTGGCAAAAATATGAATGCAATCTATACACTGGGGGGAGAACCTCTGGGGGAATCTAGGATGGAAAAGGACCTGGGGGTCCTAGTGGATGATAGGCTCAGCAATGGCATGCAATGCCAAGCTGCTGCTAATAAAGCAAACAGAATATTGGCATGCATTAAAAGGGGGATCAACTGCAGAGATAAAACGATAATTCTCCCGCTCTACAAGACTCTGGTCCGGCCGCACCTGGAGTATGCTGTACAGTTCTGGGCACCAGTCCTCAGGAGGGACGTACTGGAAATGGAGCGAGTACAAAGAAGGGCAACAAAGCTAATAAAGGGTCTGGAGGATCTTCGTTATGAGGAAAGGTTGCGAGCACTGAACTTATTCTCTCTGGAGAAGAGACGCTTGAGAGGGGATATGATTTCAATTTACAAATACTGTACTGGTGACCCCACAATAGGGATAAAACTTTTTCGCAGAAGAGAGTTTAATAAGACTCGTGGCCACTCATTACAATTAGAAGAAAAGAGGTTTAACCTTAAACTACGTAGAGGGTTCTTTACTGTAAGAGCGGTAAGGATGTGGAATTCCCTTCCACAGGCGGTGGTCTCAGCGGGGAGCATTGATAGCTTCAAGAAACTATTAGATAATCACCTGAATGACCGCAATATACAGGGATATGTAATGTAATACTGACACATAATCACACACATAGGTTGGACTTGATGGACTTGTGTCTTTTTTCAACCTCACCTCACCTACTATGAGGCAGGCCAGGAAAGTCTGTGTGCATTTAATCGATGCAATATTATACAATCTAATATATCCTATATAACTATTGCACACATGTATTCATTTGTCTAGTCCCTATAGTTGCTAATCTGTATGAGTCTGATAAGCACAATGATATAACAAACACCTCTGCTTAGTAAACAAGTTACATTTATTTCCCAAGAAAATAGGAAACTAACATAAAAGTATTAAAAGAAGTTACAATATTACATAGCTTACAATCAGAACACAATACAAGAATATACTTATCACGTCCTCTCAGCTGGTCTCCAGGTGCAGCAAGAGGGAGCTCTGCTTGCAAACAACCCTTTTTCACAAACACACCTCACCCAAACCCCTTCCCATTGCCTGCCCAACTTTGCTTTTGGACAAATCACAGTATCTCTGGGGCATTTCCTCAACAGGTTATATTACTGACCGTCTTGCCATAATTGGCCTCTGGGGGCAGTGTTGGTCCATGAATTTCCATTATCCAACTGGGGTCAAAATCTTGGGTCTTCGATCTTCTGTATCTCAACTCATTCATCATCTCTGTCAGTTAGGTTCTCTTTGAAGCTTGCTTGCAGAGCCATTACTCTGGCATTCTCATAGACATAGGCCTCTAGTATCATGTAAATATAGAGGTTTAACTGGCTACATTCCAACCTGGGGGGGGCATCCTGTCCTCCAGGCCTCAGTTTGGCTGGCTGTTGGGAATGAAAACCAATGTATACACTCCAGAAATGTAATATTAATTCATGTTGAATTCCAACATATACCGCTTTGCGCCTAAAGGGTGCATACCACCCTTCTTCAGACACGGCTCCTATTGAACAGTCCATAACTGACTTAATACGTGTCGCTCCCCAACATGTGTTTCTGAACCAGTACCTGTGGAACAGTCCTTAACTGTATTAACGTGTTGCGTTTTTCAACATGTGCTTCAGAAACAGCTCCTATGGAACAGTCCATAATGGTCTTACCGTGTTTCGCTTCCCCACACATGCTGCTTTGTTACTGGGTGACACACCAACAT
The DNA here is from genome assembly GCF_042186555.1 of Aquarana catesbeiana. Lineage (NCBI taxonomy): Eukaryota > Metazoa > Chordata > Amphibia > Anura > Ranidae > Aquarana > Aquarana catesbeiana. Next base: position 542,139,567 of record NC_133325.1, on the reverse strand, counting down.
CACTCTTCCATGACAGCTTCCATGTCACCATTCTGTGTCTTCTTCTTTCCGATATCTTCAGGACGGGGTGCAGTACAGGCAAGGGGCGTCCATTCACTCACCATTCACGAACACACATTCAGAGCAGCATATCAACCAGCTTTCAGATATAGAGTCTCGAGGAGGGCCTTTTGCCCATATTACTGGCCTAAAATACACCTTTATCACACTATACCATAACATGAATCAACCCATTACCATAACATATACATATATATATATATATATATATATATATATATATATATAGGATCCATCAAATTACGCATCCCACTCCCAGCCTCCTCTAACTCCTCAGTGTAGATACGGGCCGGGATTAGGCAGGTTCACTCACCATGGCCTTTCCTACTGCAATTCTGGCATGTCAGTGGTATTTCAGGGTTCTGAACTGGCAGCAAAGCCTCTACCTTGTACGAAGAGATCTTACCGTCAATTCGCCCCTCCACTTGCATAGATAAATGTGAATAAAAGAAAAAAGGCGCCTCTAAGTGCAGAATTAAAACTTTTAATATCCCCAAACAAGATTAAAAACACTTACAGGATCAAGGATAAGAAGAGGCATAACATGGATGTATGAAGCAGGTGATCCAGCATCAGGAGGTCCTAGTGTATCACAGCTTTCCAGGGATAACGATATGCAGCAGCAGAAGGTCCCAGGATAACCAGCAGGTGAACACCCCAGGCTCTGGGAACACTGGTGAAGCAAATGTGTCGTCTGAATCAGCGTGGAGCATGAATCCCAGAAATGACATCAGTGGGAGTGGACAACAACCAGCATGGACCACAAACAGGAAATATGTCATCAAAATGGGACGCGTTTCGGAACTACTGATTGGTTCCTTCTTCAAGCCAATGACCATAGATAAATGCAAGACCTTCCTATATAAATGTCGAGTCCAACAATACATAACAACTTGAACCAATGACGAAACAGCAGCAATAATGAGTAATACTACAATGGGATGTATCAAATAATTCAAAATACTGTTGACCTTACTGGAATGTCGAATATTACCTCCCACCAAGACCCTCCCACATCATTTTCTAGTTGATGTACTACCTCCTTTATTACATTCTGGTCATGGTAGATGACTATAGTAGTATTAGCTCTCTCTTGCTGCAGCATCCTCATAAGGCTCTCATCTCTTTTCCAGTCTGTTAACCATTCCTGTATCTTCCTTCCCATGCCAAGGTTCAGGGCTCTCAGATTAACAGGGCGGTTCTGGTTGACATCCACAGACAGATTGGCAATATGCGGTACCACATAATTCCATTCCCGTGTCTGGATTTCAGAGACACCGCCAAGGGTACCATGCTCCCCTAGCTATTGTCAGGTTCACAGAACATCCTAGTTCCATGACTAATGTTACGTTAGTATCCTTTAGGACAAAGAAACAAACTCTCCTATGTCCCAAATAATACACCCAGCAATGTTCTCCCCATCCAGAACACAGAGTGAGCCATCTTCCCAACATTTCTCATCCACCACCGTGTATTGACCTGCCATACAAAGGACATCATGGTCATGCCTCCGACAGAGGGAAATATCAACCTGCACCCAGCTCCCAGCCTCTCTGATCACATGTGGGTAAGTTAGCCTTAGATGCAACAAAGTAGAATCCCCAGTCAGCAAGCCCATCGATATCACCGAATACACAGATTGAGTCTGCACTTCTGTATGTGGGATCAACGATGAAGCGTAACATCTCTCATAATCCAAATTAGTACAGCCCATCCAGGCATTCGACCACCAACTTGGATTAGTGTAAGAGATGTGATTTGGTAAAATCTTACTGAGCTGTGATGGCAACTCATAAGGCCACTGCCCCCCATACAGGGACTGTACAATCAGCTTGATGTTGGTTGATAATTCCGCCTGTCCCTGCGTGCACGCCAGAGCCCATGACATATTTTTGCCCTATGTCTCCACACTATCTACCAACCTCTTAAAATGGTGGATAAAATCTTGAGCTACTCTTACCTGGGTATTTATGTGACGTTGTTGAATATTATCAAGAATGTCATTAATCTCTCTCTGAGCAACAAAGCCCTGCTTACTGTCTGAAGCTATAGCTGAGAGTTTGTTCCTCAGGAGATCGATGTCCACTTCATTAATGACACCCATCCCAGCTCCTATTCCCCCAATATAGTGCTGAATATATCCCACCTCCTTCGGTTACTGCTCAGAAATAAGCGTCCTGCATGGATCTCATTCTGCGTCCGCCCATCTCTGGGAGCAAAACACTGATATACTGACCGCACTTGATTCAGTGTATACTCAGCACATATAGGGTAATAGGATTTTACCAACCATTGCGAGATGTTGCAGCGCCATGTAGTGAAGGCATATTGTACCCTGGTAGCCAGCGTTTGTTCCCTTTATTTAACGGAGCATGCTTCTGTGTGTATTCACTGGCATTACCTGTGCAGGGTTTCAACCTTTCAGGTGAGACATCAACCAGGCGTATCTTCCCCCATGTCCAATTCTGATGTCCCACATGTCCAGTAACTGAGAGCTTCTCTGTAGGACTGATAAGACTGAGATAATGCCCCCACAAGGAAGTTTTCACCCCACTGATGTGTCACCTGGCACCCTCTAGTCTGGCCAACCGACACCTTATTATGTATAAGTCCCAGTCTCCTGGGTACCTGCACCATATTACTTCTGTTACGTCAATATATGTACATTAAAAACCTTTTCTTCTTTCAACACCTCCCTCCAACAAAAAACATATTTTACATTTAATGTTCCGATGGATTGCATATGTTATATTCCTTCCCCAACCTCCAACCCATTGCACACGTATTAACAGCACATTTGCATTCATCAGGAGAGACTGCGGCAAAATGTTTCACAAGTCTTGTTGATAGGCACAGTCTTTCAGATGCAGCATTAGCACTAAATTGTCCATCAGAAAAAAAACAAGTATTAAACTGAATCTTCATTTGTCCCTTCTCTCCTGATGTTTATCAGAACAAATTTGCGGTGTGGTATGGCACAGACAAACTGCCAACCAGAAGAACATCTGTCATCCATGTTCCAGAGACCTCTCCAATCTCGCTCCACCAGGACTCTGGAAGTGAAACACAATCACAGAATCAAATTCTTATCCAATAAATCTGCTTGCTTGCTACATTTATTTATAGTTCCTTCCTTGGAACCCAGAAACTTAGTATTCCTGGCTCCTGCAACTCTGACCAAACTATCAAAACAACCATGACCTCTTTAGGCTGAACCCACTCTAAAATGGATCCCCATGGCATGATCAAAAATTTACAAACAAAACGAACGTGAATGTTGCTTCTCAAAAATTCAAAATTTTTTAAAAAGACAATGCATTATCTGTACTTTCAGATCTATGCACTAACCCCCCTTTCAGGTGGACAAAGCGTAAACCTTGTAACTTTTTCCACCTGAATAAACATAAAACAAAGAGAAAAAAAAACGAACTCCAGAGGCTAGAATGGCTTCCTACCAACAACTCCTGTCTTAGACAAAATGTATTCAGCTGCTAATTGGGGGCATAACCAATGCCCCCCCCCCCTTTTTTTCAGGTGGACTAACCTAACAATTTTTCCACCTGAACAAAACAAAAATAAAATAGATGACTAAACAAATGCCAAAAATATTTTAAAAAATGTAAAAAAAAATAATAACAAAAAAATTAAAAATCTGGCCATTATCACACAAAAACAACATGTCAAGACAACCACCATAAAACAATGACAAACACTCAACTTTTAACTAAAGACATCCATGGACTTTCCTCATGTGAAGTGCTCATTTTCATCTGAAAGACAATTAGTTAACGGGAAAAACAAAAAAACAAAACATCTGTACCACATCACAACATTTGTAACTTCATTTGTAACTCTTGAATCCATTAATGCCTATTGTTTATCTTATTTTTTCATTGTTTGCAAACAATTACTAATTGATGAGCTCATGGTACCATATGATAATCGATTATGCCTTTACAATAAACTAACCCCTGTTTTGCTAAATTTGCCCACTGTTGTTCTCACTTTGAAGGACCTGCAAACAAACACAGACATTAGTATCCAAACCAGTTTTAACTTCTTCCAAGGTCTCTGGAAAAGGAACACAAAGACAGTGATTACACACAATTATCATAACAATTGACTTTTTGAGTACCCCAAGCCTTTTCCCATTAATTGCAATGCTAGGGGAACAATTGCCATATTTTATTTAAACATGAAGCTCACATCTAAACCTTATTCATAGCAAGGAAACGTTGACCAGAAAATTCTTAGCATCCAGATGTAGAACGTGTACCGGGGTGGGCTCCCCAGGATAGAGCGAAGTCACGAATGAGGAAAACAACTCCACCACCAGCTCTTGTCAAAACTGAATTTTACTTAAACGTGGTAAAGAACCCAACCGCCAGTTTTGGGAACATACAATAAATTTACAGACATGCAGCCAGAAGGCTGAGACCCTTGTTCTGCACAGCGCGGCGCCCTCCGTAGGATGCAGGAGAAAGACAAGTAATTTGCCTACTGGCGGGCACGACTAAACCACCACACCTTACCAGTTAATACCCTAAGAACAACACAAGAATAACTGTATGGGTGTGCGGTGCAATTCCTCATTTCTCTGGACAGGATCAGGATCTTGGACACAAGTAGCTTCACTCAGCTGAAGTCTGCACCCACACCTGGATGCTGTAGGATTCTCTGCACACAGTCCTCAGAACCAACTCCTTCTCAAAACGGCTGCCTGCTGGCTCTTCTCATTCTCTCTCTCATGAATTTCTGTCCAAAGCACTGGGGACGTCAGACACATCTAATGGGGGAGGGGCTACTGACTGCTCAACACTTTCCCTGGGTGGCAAACTTGTCACGGCTGGAGCCTCTGTGGGTACCGGGGCAGGGACAACTCACCATTCCTCCTCCTCCTCCAAGGGTATTTGCTCTGTACCCTGAGCAGAAGGAGGCATCTCCTCCACGCACACAGGCTCATCAAAATTACAACGTCTCAACATGTTACGGTGCAAGTTTCGTGAAGGCACTCCAGTTCCTATTGGCTCTACTTCATAGACCGGGATGGCAGGGTCTACCCTCCTTCTGTAAGTGACCGCCTCCCACCACCCATCCAACTTTCCAGATGGCCGTTTAGCTTTGACCATCACTCGATCACCCTGGGCAAACCCATCCCTCTGCACTGGTCTTGGGTTAGGGTGTACCACTTGTCCCAGGCGCTCCCTCACAACCTTGTGGATTGCTCTCAGCCGGCGGCGATGCTCTTGCACCCATGCAGTCGTATTTCTTGGTGATGGCTCCATCGGATCGGGCATGTGGAGATCTTCAATCTCCCGTCTGGCTCTCCCAAACATGAGCATATGTAGTGTTGTGGAAAATTTTATATTAATGTATTGTCATAAGATTCTCCCGATGTCTGTTCTCTCGCAACCCACTCTAAAGAGCTGACTGGGGCAGACTGACGCTGGTTGAAACCTGTTGGGTAGTGGAAAACTTCCTGGTGTTTGGAGAGAGGTGTTTGCAGAGAGAGGACATGTCCGCCAGCAAAGGGCCCCTGTGCAATGCACAGAACGATCGTCTGGTGGGGGTGTGTTCGCTCTGCAAAGACATTATTGGTTTAGCGGTTGTTTGCCCTTGTCACCCCCAGTGTGCCTGATCAACATATTTGGGGTGCCATGACGTACACCTGCAGATAATCTCCCATCCATGAGGAACTGTGGTCATCGTCATTTGGTTGTATTTTGTTGTGTTGTTAAATCCTTATATGGTCAATCACATCCTGTGCTCATTTCCTGTGAGGTCACAAGCTTTGTAAGAGGTGTTTGGCTGTTGGAAGCCCAACCCTTGAGTTTTGGGATTTCCTGTTATGCTAATAAAGAGCCAGGAGACTGCTCGGCGGGGGGGGGGCTTGCTGGCAGAGCGATGCTGGAGCGGAGAACATAAGGATGAGTGTGTCTGTTTGTGGGGAAGGGGCACACACCAGAGGAGGGCTACACCAGAGGATGGCATATGATCAGAAGGTGAGATGCATTTAGATCATTAGACAAAATTGTTATTATTATTAGAAACAGGAGATCGGGCTGTGTGCTCTGTGTGCAGCCAAATTTCCATTTCAGGATGGTGGGCCAGGTACTTTATGGAGCAGACAGAACCCCCCTCCACATCGGCAAGAAAAGGGGGGAGAACGGATCCCAGTCCAGGACATCTCTTTCCGATGTGTTGGGGAGCCTCTGCTCTGCAAAAGAGCTAATTTTTTGTCTTTTGAAATAATGCTGGAAGTTTGATCACATGTCTGGTGTGTGCCTGTGTGTGTGTGTGTGTGTGTGATTTGTATCTCAAATGTTTGTGTAAGGAGACTGATGCTGTGTAACAAGTTTGTAATGCATATGAGAAATGGATGAATTGTAATTATTACTTATCTATTGGACAAGTAGATTTCATGACTTTTGTAGAGTGTTTAATTGTCTCAAGACTCAGACTTTGTTGAAGATGGTTGCTGCATTTTCAAGTGGGCATGCGGCGTGGGGGGGGGGGCTTTCAAGCATTTTACAATGGTGAAAAGTTGACTGCTCCCTGTGGACAATAGAAAGGTTTTGTTTTGAGATGAAAAGAACATGCAAGCATTCACTGTCTGTATTTCTCAATGTCTTGTTCCTGTGAAAGCTTATGTGCACTGAGTTTGAGAAGAGAGGGTATGTTTCAGCCGTGTAATTGTGGGTTATGTGGCTTGGTTGTTTCATTGGATAGCATGTGTTCCTATGTTGTGCTTTTTCGTAACTCTAATGCCCCGTACACACGGTCGGATTTTCCGATGGAAAATGTCCGATCGGAGCGTGTTGTCAGAAATTCCGACCGTGTGTGGGCTCCATCGGACATTTTCCATCGGATTTTCCGACACACAAAGTTGGAGAGCAGGAGATAAAATTTTCCGACAACAAAATCCGTTGTCGGAAATTCCGATCGTGTGTACACAAATCCGACGGACAAAGTGCCACGCATGCTCAGAATAAATAAAGAGATGAAAGCTATTGGCCACTGCCCCGTTTATAGTCCCGACGTACGTGTTTTACGTCACCGCTTTCAGAACGATCGGATTTTCCGACAACTTTGTGTGACCGTGTGTATGCAAGACAAGTTTGAGCCAACATCCGTCGGAAAAAATCCTAGGATTTTGTTGTCGGAATGTCCGAACAAAGTCCGACCGTGTGTACGCCCTATAACACTTTTTTTAAATGTTTGTCTAAGTGTTCATTTAGTATCTCAAATGTGTAATTTTGTGGGGAGAAATTTTTAGTTTTGGCGGGAAAATGCGCCATTTTGTTGTGGTCTGGCTTTTGTTGGAGTCACCATGTGGATTGGTGGCCATTTTGAAGACCTGTGGGCCTTCCTACAGGGGAAGGTGCTCCATTTTGTATTCCTTGTGTGTGCAAAGCCATGTGGTATAAGCTGCCATCTTTTTTCTAGACTCCTTGTGTGTGAAAAGCCATGTGCTATAAGCTACAATCTGGCTTCTAGACACCATTTTGTTTCCCTTTTTAAGTGAATTCTATTTTTGTACTGTTTACATACTTTTCAAGGAAGCTATTGCATTTTCTGTATTGAATATTGGTTTTGAGTGAAATCTCTACTTGGCACTGAATTTCAATGGATAACAAGACTAGCTTTAACTGTGAGTTTCTTTTTTAGCGGTGTGTGTTTAATTTTTATTTGTTTTGCATTTTTGTGTCTTTAGCTGAGGGTTGTATTGTATAGACAGCAATATATGAAACTAGGCTTACCCTCCCCTCCCTTTTCCTGTACATTGATATGTAAATAAACCAGTTTGAGTGGTTTTAGAGCTGGGCATGCAAAAGGAAGTTCTTCTCAGCATTTTATGTACCCACAGGAAGTTGGGGGGGTGCTTGGGGTATCACACAAGCAAATGAGATTTGTGCTTGGAAGGACAATGGGAAAATACTGGCGTTTGAAAGTGTTTTAAATATCTCCCAGCTGTCTTTTTTGTTTTATACTGTAATACAGTTTTGGGTAGAGAGCAAACAGGAGGCATCCAAGTTATTGTTGTAATATCTAGGTACAGAGAGAAGCCGCAGTGTTTTGTAAAAGAAGCAGGCAAAAGTGCTCTGTGTAGATCCGTCTGGCGACGCAGTGTACAGTCGTACAGTGCAATGCGTTTGTGTATGCATACACTGTGAGGGGTAGAGACATAATTCGGGGGTTGATCTGTGGTTGTTGGCGAATCATTTGGCATAGTTAATAGTTGGTTGTTAAAAGAGTGGTACTCTGCAGTTCTGTGCCAAAAGTGTTGGGACAGCAAGCCTTAGAGTTGATGCCTCGTTTTAGTGTTTCTAGTTGAGTGACTAATAGTGGTTGTAGTCCGTGAATCCACTGTGTAAGAAGACACCAGTCGGTGGTCTCTGAAATTGGTGCAAGGGTTTGCCTGGACGCAGGGGTAAGATGATAAGCCGATTCGAATCACCATGGGCAATGGCAGTCCGTGCAAGGGAAGGAATGCGAGGCTTCCCACAGTCAGACGGATGCACAAGAGCATGGAGTCTAGTTCTGAGGAAAAGGCCATTAAACCCCAGAAAGATTGACATAGGTGGTCCAAGGATAGTATTTTGGGTATCCCTCTGGAGTTGATGTAGCGTGACTGCGGCTTCAGAAATCTGTAATGTTGAGTGAGTTGATAGATGCGTAGTATTAAAAAAACACAGGCCTGTTTTTGAACTTTGAGTAGCTGGTCCATGCAAAGATTTTGAAATGTTCTCATGCTTTTCAATTTGTATTCTTTTTCTATCGCTAAAGAGTGAAGGCGGCATTCCATCTGGTCGTTTAAATTTTTTTCATTTTCGTATTTGGGAACTATGAAATATCTCCCCCACATTTGTATCTAAATGTTTGTCTCTTTTCAATGTTTGTATGTAGTAATATGTTTGAACCTACCGCGACAGCCCTCTTGCGTGTCGCGGCTGTTGTATTTTAAGTAAAAACGTGAAAGTAAGACTTATGCCCCGTACACACGGTCGGGCTTTGTTCAGACATTCCGACAACAAAATCCTAGGATTTTTTCCGACGGATGTTGGCTCAAACTTGTCTTGCATACACACGGTCACACAAAGTTGTCGGAAAATCCGATCGTTCTGAACGCGGTGACGTAAAACATGTACGTCGGGACTATAAATGGGGCAGTGGCCAATAGCTTTCATCTCTTTATTTATTCTGAGCATGCGTGGCACTTTGTCCGTCGGATTTGTGTACACAGGATCGGAATTTCCGACAACGGATTTTGTTGTCGTAAAATTTTATATCCTGCTCTCAAACTTTGTGTGTCGGAAAGTCTGATGGAAAATGTGTGATGGAGCCTACACACGGTCGGAATTTCCGACAACAAGGTCCTATCACATATTTTCCGTCGGAAAATCCGATCGTGTGTACGGGGCATTACAGAGGGTTTAGTTATTATCGGTTTTGAGGAATGTCAGTGACAATTTACCAATGTACACAAATGTTGTATTGTTTACCATTCTTTGAAGGATAGAGTAAAAGCTTTTGTTTATAAGTATCTTTTCTGGTCCAAAGAGTTTCTGGAAGTGTGTGTACAGGTGTATAAGAAGGTAAAACTATCATAGGCTATTTCACTGTTTTATTCTGCACCATTCTAAACCATGCATGTCTTCCTCTAGTTTCTAATGAGGAGGGAAGAAAAGGGGGGATGATAGTGGTGAGTAGGGATGAGCTTCGAGTTCGAGTCGAACTCATGTTCATTGTTCGAACAGCGAACAATTTGGGGTGTTCGCGGCAAATTCGAATGCCGCAGAACACCCTTTAAAAGTCTATGGGAGAAATCAAAAGTGCTAATTTTAAAGGCTTATAAGTTATTGTCATAAAAAGTGTTTGGGAACCTGGGTCCTGCCCCAGGGGACATGGATCAATGCAAAAAAAATTTTTAAAAATGGACGTTTTTTCAGGAGCAGTGATTTTAATAATGCTTAAAGTCAAACAATAAAAGTGTAATATCCCTTTAAATTTCGTACCTGGGGGGTGTCTATAGTATGCCTGTAAAGGGGCGCATGTTTCCCATGTTTAGAACAGTCTGACAGCAAAATGACATTTCAAAGGAAAAAAAGTCATTTAAAACTACTCGCGGCTATTATTAATTAACAATACACATTGATAAAAACAGCATGGGAATTCCCCACAGGGGAACCCCGAACCAAAATTTAAAAAAAATGAAGTGGGGGTCCCCCTAAATTCCATACCAGGCCCTTCAGGTCTGGTATGGATATTAAGGGGAACCCCGGCCAAAATTTAAAAAAAAAAAATGACGTGGGGGGTCCCCCTAAATTCCATACCAGGCCCTTCAGGTCTGGTATGGATATTAAGGGGAACCCCGGACAAAATTTTTTTTTTTAAATTACGTGGGGGTCCCCTAAATTTCATACCAGATCCTTTAGGTCTGGTATGGATTTTAAGGGGAACCCTGTGCCAAAATTAAAAAAAAAACGGCGTGGGGTCCCCCCAAAAATCCATACCAGACCCTTATCCGAGCACGCAACCTGGCAGGCCGCAGGAAAAGAGGGGGGGCGAGAGAGCTCTCCTGAACCATACCAGGCCACATGCCCTCAACATTGGGAGGGTGCTTTGGGGTAGCCCCCCAAAACACCTTGTCCCCATGTTGATGAGGATAAGGGCCTCATCCCCACAACCCTGGCCGGTGGTTGTGGGGGTCTGCGGGCAGGGGGCTTATCAGAATCTGGAAGCCCCCTTTAACAAGGGGACCCCCAGATCCAGCCCCCCCGTGTGAAATGGTAAGGGGGTACAAAAGTACCCCTACCATTTCACTAAAAAACTATCAAAAATGTTAAAAATGACAAGAGACAGTTTTTGACAATTCCTTAATTTAAATTCTTCTTTCTTCTATCTTCCTTCATCTTCTTCTTCTTCTGGTTCTTCTGGCTCTTCTTGTTCTTCCTCCGGTGTTCTCGTCCAGTATCTCCTCCGCGGCATCTTCTATCTTCTTCTCCTCGGGCCGCTCCGCACCCATGGCATGGAGGGAGGCTCCCGCTTTTCTCTTCATCTTCTTCTCTTCTTCATCTTCTTCTCTGGGCCGCTCCGCATCCATGCTGGCATGGTGGGAGGCTCCCGCTGTGTGACGCGTCTCCTCTTCTGACGGTTCTTAAATAATGGGGGCGGGCCACCCGGTGACCCCGCCCCCCTCTGACGCACGGGACATGACGGGACTTCCCTGTGGCATTCCCCGTGATGTCACAGGGAAGTCCCGTCAAGTCACCGTGTGTCAGAGAGGGGTGGGGTCACCGGGTGGCCCCGCCCCCTGTTATTTAAGAACCGTCAGAAGAGGAGACGCGTCACACAGCGGGAGCCTCCCTCCATGCCACCATGGGTGCGGAGCGGCCCGGAGAAGAAGATGAAGAAGAGAAGAAGAGAAGAAGAGAAGAAGATGAAGAAGAGAAGAAGATGAAGAGAAGAGCAGGAGCCTCCCCCTATGCCATGGGTGCGGAGTGGCCCGAGGAGAAGAAGATAGAAGGGCTAAGAAAATTTCAAGGGATATTACACTTTTATTGTTTGACTTTAAGCATTATTAAAATCACTGCTCCTGAAAAAACGGCCGTTTTTAAACTTTTTTTGCATTGATCCATGTCCCCTGGGGCAGGACCCAGATCCCCAAACACTTTTTTTGACAATAACTTGCATATAAGCCTTTAAAATTAGCACTTTTGATTATTCATGTTCGTGTCCCATAGACTTTAACGGTGTTTGCGTGCTCGAACAAACTTTTTTCCTGTTCGCATGTTCTGGTGCGAACCGAACAGGGGGGTGTTCGCCTCATCCCTAGTGGTGAGAATGACACATTTTCAAACCAACAATACTAACCGCTCTAATTCTAACCAAGTTTGTGCCAAGACTGTCTTTCTTTGATGGAATTTGAATCAGCAAGCAGCAGTCTGGTGAAGTAGGCTCCCATCCCAAATGCTAAGAACCTTTTTGTCACTGGTTCCGGGTATTACACCCCAGATGGTAAGCCACACACAGGTTATGCAGTGACCACAGTCCCAATGTCTGGGTTATTGTCATATGAGGTTTGTTTGGAGGTCAACCAAAAACAGGGTTGTATTTTCCTCATTAGCTGTCACCTACATTCTCAGCTGATGGGGTAGGTGCAATCACTGTAACATGAACTTCAAAAGGTCCAACGAGGGTTCAGGAGTCCATCCTGGACCCTAACATAATAACCAGTTTAAATTCTTTCCAACCAGGTGACTGGGTCATTGTAAAGAAGTTTGAGTAATGAGACCACGCCAGCCACTGCAAGAAGCGGATCAACCAAAAAGAGTAGAGGAGTATCTTCATTAATTTATATTTTTTGTTTAATAAATTTTAGAAAGGGTAACGATGAAAAGCATCCCAACTAGCTAAGAAAGCGAACAGGACACATGGTCGGGTATTAGTGCCCCAGTGATGACAGCGGTACATGCTATATGTGACGTTCATATTGGTGTGAGGAGTTTTGACAGACTAGTAAAATCCAAACAGACACCTGTCAATAGAACTTAATGAAACATTTCTAGAGGGTAAAATTAGTTATAATTTTAACAATAGCTCTGGTTCTTGCCAGCTTTGGTATCGGGATGACTAGGTAGCCCACAAGTGTGCTTCAACTGTAGTTTGGTATTAATGCGGATCTACAGCTTATAAGGTAATTTCCCTAAGGCAAGAGGTTCATGTGTGCTGGTGAAACTTGTCCCAGCATCTTATGTCGTGGCCGATCGTGAGGATCTGATGGCGCGAGAGAAGGTAAGACTGGCAGGGACAGCTGGAAGGGAATTGCTTGTACACAGTGGGGGTTTGAGCTTATGAAACGCTTGAACAACTTCTCATCCATTGAGGATGGGATGTCTTCATGTAACTGTTGAAGCTACAAGGAAGTTCCCACAGTCCAAGAGGGTTTCTGGGAATTCTTAAGTAAAGATTGTTATATCTGGATTGAGGATAGTAGTGACAAAGTTCAAGCCCATATGGATAAGGTTTAGATCCCTACAAGGCAAAGCCAGAGCTAGAGCTGTGAAGTGAAGTGAAGGTTGGAATCCTTTTTAAGGGTTTGGGAATCGTTGGGGAATTAATTTTTATTTTGCACGGATCATAGTGAAGGAAGTAGGGGTATATATACTCATGTTGTTTTTGTTTCTATTCCTTCTATATGCCATGATGAGGTGCTCCTGTTTAGGGATGAGCCGAACACCCCCCTGTTCAGTTCGCACCAGAACATGCAAACAGGAAAAAAATTTGTTCGAACACGCGAACACCGTTAAAGTCTATGGAACATGAACATGAATAATCAAAAGTGCTAATTTTAAAGGCTTATATGCAAGTTATTGTCATAAAAAGTGTTTGGTGATATGGATCAATGCAAAAAAAAGTTTTAAAAACTGCTGTTTTTTCGGGAGCAGTGATTTTAATAATTCTTAAAGTGAAACAATAAAAGTGTAATATCCCTTTAAATTTCGTACCGGGGGTGTCTATAGTATGCCTGTAAAGGGGCTCATGTTTCCCGTATTTAGAACAGTCTGACAGCAAAATGACATTTCAAAGGAAAAAAAGTCATTTAAAACTACTCGCGGCTATTAATGCATTGCCGGTCCAACAATACACATAGAAGTTCATTGATAAAAACAGCATGGGAATTCCCCACAGGGGAACCCTGAACCAAAATTAAAAAAAAAAAATGACGTGGGGGTCCCCCTAAATTCCATACCAGGCCCTTCAGGTCTGGTATGGATATTAAGGGGAACCCCGGCCAAAATTTAAAAAAAAAAATTACGTGGGGGGTCCCCCTAAATTCCATACCAGACCCTTCAGGTCTGGTATGGATTTTAAGGGGAACCCCGTGCCAAAATAAAAAAAAAACGGCGTGTGGTCCCCCCAAAAATCCATACCAGACCCTTATCCGAGCATGCAACCTGGCAGGCCGCAGGAAAAGAGGGGGGGATGAGAGAGTGCCCCCCCTCCTGAACCATACCAGGCCACATGCCCTCAACATTGGGAGGGTGCTTTGGGGTAGCCCCCCAAAACACCTTGTCCCCATGTTGATGAGGACAAGGGCCTCATCCCCACAACCCTGGCCAGTGGTTGTGGGGGTCTGCGGGCGGGGGGCTTATCGGAATCTGGAAGCCCCCTTTAACAAGGGGACCCCCAGATCCCGGCCCTCCCCCTGTGTGAAATGGTAAGGGGGTACAAAAGTACCCCTACCATTTCACAAAAAAACTGTCAAAAATGTTATAAAATGACAAGAGACAGTTTTTGACAATTCCTTTATTTAAATGCTTCTTCTTTCTTCTTTCTTCTTTCTTCTATCTTCTATCTTCTATCTTCCTTCGGTTTCTTCCTACATCTTCTTGTTCTTCTGGCTCTTCTGGTTCTTCCTCCGGTGTTCTCGTCCAGCATCTCCTCCACGGCGTCTTCTTCCCTTCTTCTCCTTGGACCGCTCCGCATGCATGGCATGGAGGGAGGCTCCCGCTCTATTCTTCATCTTCTTCTCTTCTTCATCTTCTTCTCCGGGCCGCTCCGCATCCATGGTGGCATGGAGGGAGGCTCCCGCTGTGTGACGTTTCTCTTCTTCTGAAGGTTCTTAAATAACGGGGGGGCGGGGCCACCCGGTGACCCCGCCCCCCTGACACACTGTGACTTGAAGGGACTTCCCTGTGGTGTCACAGGGAATGCCACAGGGAAGTCCTGTCATGTCCCCATGCGTCAGAGGGGGGTGGGGTCACCGGGTGGCCCCGCCCCACCGTTATTTAAGAACCGGCAGAAGAGGAGAAGTGTCACACAGCGGGAGCCTCCCTCTATGCCACCATGGATGCGGAGCGGCCCGAAAAGAAGATGAAAAGAAGAAGATGAAGAGAAGATGAAGAGAAGAAGAAGAAGATGAAGAGAAGAGCGAGAGCCTCTCTCCATGCCATGGATGGAGAGCGGCCCGAGGAGAAGAAGGGAAGAAGACGCTGCGGAGGAGATGCTGGACGAGAACACCGGAGGAAGAACCAGAAGAACCAGAAGAAGAAGAAGATGAAGGAAGATAGAAGAAAGAAGAAAGAAGAAGCATTTAAATAAAGGAATTGTAAAAAACTGTCAAAAACGGTCTCTTGTCATTTTTAACATTTTTGACAGTTTTTTAGTGAAATGGTAGGGGTACCCCCTTACCATTTCACACAGGGGGAGGGCCGGGATCTGGGAGTCCCCTTGCGCTCTCTCGTCCCCCCTCTTTTCCTGCGGCCTGCCAGGTTGTGTGCTCGGATAAGGGTCTGGTATGGATTTTTGGGGGGACCCCACAATGTTTTTTTTTTTAATTTTGGCCGGGGTTCCCCTTAATATCCATACCAGACCTGAAGGGCCTGGTATGGAATTTAGGGGGACCCCCACTTCATTTTTTTTTAATTTTGGTTCGGGGTTCCCCTGTGGGGAATTCCCATGCTGTTTTTATCAATGTGTCTTGTCGGACTGGCAATGCATTAATAGCCGCGAGTAGTTTTAAATGACTTTTTTTCCTTTGAAATGTCATTTTGCTGTCAGACTGTTCTAAACACGGGAAACATGCGCCCCTTTACAGGCATACTATAGACACCCCCACCTATGAAATTTAAAGGGATATTACACTTTTATTGTTTCACTTTAAGCATTATTAAAATCACTGCTCCTGAAAAAACGGCCGTTTTTAAAATTTCCCCAAACACTTTTTATGACAATACCATGCATATAAGCCTTTAAAATTAGCACTTTTGATTTCTCCCATAGACTTTTAAAGGGTGTTCCACTGCATTCAAATTTGCCGCGAACACCCCAAATTGTTCGCTGTTCGGCAAACTTGCGAACAGCCGATGTTCGAGTCGAACATGAGTTCGACTCAAACTCGAAGCTCAACCCTACTCCTGTTGCCTGATTGGACGCGTGACCAGAGCCTGAGCAGATGACCACATCTTTCCTGATGAGATGCCCCGAAGCCCGACCCACATACAAGACAGAGGATCCCAGACTGACTACAGCTCACCACATCATCTCCAGCAGAGTCTACATGTCAAGCCGTGTTTTACTTTTTATGGACTAAGAAGAAGATCAGGATTCATCGAGGGACATATGGGATCATATGACAAGAGGAGGGACTGTTGTGGAAAATTTTATGTTAATGTAGTGTCATAAGAGTCTCCCAGTGTCTGTTCTCTTGCAGCCCGCTCTAAAGGGCTGACTTGGGCAGACTGACACTGGTTGAGACCTGTTGGGTAGTGGAAAACTTCCTGGTGTTTGGAGAGAGGTGTTTGCGGAGAGAGGACATGTCCGCCAGCAAAGGGCCCCTGTGCAATGCACAGAACGATCATCTGGTGGGGGTGTGTTCACTCTGCAAAGACATTATCGGTTTAGCGGTTGTTTGCTCTTATCACCCCCAGTGTGCCTGATCAACATATTTGGGGTGCCATGTCGTACACTTGCAGATAATCTGCCATCCATGAGGAACTGCGGTCATCATCATTTGGTTGTATTTTGTTGTGTTGTTAAATCCTTATATGGTCATTCACATCCTGTGTTCATTTCCTGTGAGGTCACAAGCTTTGTAAGAGGTGTTTGGCTGTTAGAAGCCCACCCCTCGAGTTTTGGGACTTCCTGTTATGCTAATAAAGAGCCAGGAGACTGCCCGGCAGGGGGGGGGGGCTTGCTGGCAGAGCGATGCTGGAGCTGAGAACGTAAGGATGTCTTGTGTCTGTTTGTGGGGAAGGGGCACACACCAGAGGAGGGCTACACCAGAGGATGACATACGATCCGAAGGTGAGATGCATTTATATCATTAGATGAAATTGTTATTATTATTAGAAACAGGAGATTGGGCTGTGTGCAGCCCAATTTCCATTTCAGTGGGGAGTAACCAGTGGTACTGTGTACCCTGTTGTTATAGGCACACATCAGTTCAGGTAGGTACTCGGGCAAGGTGCGGTTGAACCGCTTGCACGCCCCATTTCCCTGGGGGTGATACGGGGTGGTGCGAAAACGTTCGATGCCATACAGTTTATACAACTCATTCATCAAAGTACCCTGAAAACATGCCCCCTGGTCCGAATGTATTCTCTGAGGATACCCGAACACCTGTATAAAGTGTTTACAGACCGCATCCACGGCCGACTCTGCCATCTGGTCTCTGGTGGGTACAGCCACGGCATACTTAGTGAAATGATCTGTCATGACTATACAGTACGAGTGTCCAGAGATAGAGTACCCAATCTGTACAAAATCAATCAAAAGAAGCTCTAGGGGCACTGAGGTCCGGATGGCCTGAACAGGAGCCCGCTGTTCAGTACTCTTGCTCAACCAACAGAGTCGACACTTGTCGAGACATGCCTCAGCCACCATGTGTGCCAGATAGGGACAGTATACCAGTCGTTGGAGCCACTTAAACGTTTTCTCACTCCTGAAATGGGCTCCCCTTTCATGAGCCTCCCGGGCGGCCTCCGGTCCCCATGACATGGGGATGACAATCTGATGCCGGTACTGCAGCTCTTACTGTAAGTATATGGTCCGACACAGAAGGCCCTGGGTAACAGTCAGCTTATCCCACTGCCTCAACAACTTTTGGCCCTCTGGAGTCAGATGGGCCTGCTCCTCTGGCCAAGGCCAGATCTTAGTCCGGACCCATTCGCTCACTTTCCATAGGTCTGGGCAGCCAGTCTGGACTCCCTCTCAATCAGCCAACGCCTTGCCTAGCAACATGGGCATTCCAGACGCCACCCCACTTGAATGTGCCATGTCCTGGAACATGGGTACTCGACCAAGGTCAGGAGTTTCAGTGTCCTCTAGCTCCTCATCGGCATTCCGATTAGACAACCCAACAGGGACTCGGGAGAGTGCATCGGCGTTGCCATTCTCCCTTCCTGACTGAAACTTGATGCGTTATTGGTACTTAAAAAGTCGAGCCAACCACCTCTGCTCCAGCGCACCAAGCTTGGCATTCTCCAGATGCGCTAACAGGTTGTTGTCCGTCATCACGGTCACCTCTGCACCTGTCAGGTACTCCGCGAACCTTTCGGTCATGGCCCACACCAGTGCCAGTAGTTCCAATTTAAAGGAGCTATACAAAAGTTATCCCCGCACTAGTTTAGGTCTCACCAGGTGTAAAGCTGATCTTGCTCTCCAGAGATGAGAGGTTCCAGGTGCTGGCTCATGCTAGTAGAGACTATGTGCAAACGAGAAGATCTGGACAGCCGCACTCCAGGAAGTAATAATCCAAGTTTCTTTATTTTAAAATCAGGAACACATCAGATACAGGACATCATAGACAGAGTGTACAGATCATAGGCTAACGCGTTTCACACTTGTCCAAGTGCTTACTCATAGCTAATGATAATAAAAAATCAGACCACATATATACTAACTATTATTGATCACGTGACCAAGTAATCAATGCAAACACATGAAGCAGCTGAAATTCAGCTGTGGGGAATGTGAGTGTGAGTGAGCATTTAAATCTTGAAAGTCACTATGCATATAAAGTGTATATGTGTGAGCAGTAGAGGTAAATGTGAAAGTGTCAAAATTATTTAGTGTGAAAAAGTGCATAAAAATTATTTGTGAGTTGGAATAATGAAATATATTATATAAAATTAAAAAATAAAAAATAAAAATTCCAAAATATAATTGTAATGAATGCTGAAATCAATTATAAGTGAAGAGACCACAGAATGGGTGTAAATGTGGTGATACAAACATAAATTGATTGTAATATGTGATAAAAGGAATTTTATGTGAATTTTGTTAGTGTCATGAATAAATAAAATAACAAAATACATGAAAATAAACTTGAGTAAAATAAATGGTGATATATATTTAAAGAAATCAAGAGCTAAGCTTGTATACGTGATAAATGTGGTAAATGACATTTGTGGCTAGACCGCGTATGAAGGTACATGAAATTGACATTATTTTTAATATCATTTGTGTTGTAAAGAGTACCTGATCATGTAAAAAGGAAAGGGAAGGAAGATACACAGAGAAAACAGTCAGTGGATACATGTCTCCGCTATTTATAGTAAAAGTTATATAATTAAAAGTTATATAATTGTATCAAAAAATTCTTTTTAAATATACATTTGTTGTTTATATTTACTCCAGTATCTTGTTAACATACAATAACAACTTTTCGTGGTTTCTAAGAATTAAACATTTCTACTGAATAAACAAAGTCAAGAAGAAACAAAATATACTGTGAAGAGCTTCTACCGAAAAGCGATACCCATGAGTCTTTCATTAATTAATAGGGTTTGACATGTTTTCATACTCTGAGTAAACTCTTGAGTGCTGTGATAAGAGAAAACCATTTAATGGGATATAAAACTATGTTCATGACAAAGCTAAATCATATTTAATTTGAAACCTACATTACAAAATGTTACAAAAAGTTGACACGCACAGAGCTGTGCGTATGTGCAGGTGTGTGTATATATGGGTGTGGGTGTGGGAAGGTTCATTTCAGCTGAAACAAATTCTGTGTCAAAGAACTCCTGCACACACATACACATAAAGATCTTTCTCATTAGGACTACAATTGTCTATAGAGAGTAAAAAAGGGCATATTTCAGCCACCATGTACATATTGGCTGAATGAAAGACCATCTGAAAAGTCTATAGAGATTAATATGTAGTTCTAAGTCTAAACCATCAATCAAGGGAATGCTCACTAAAAATTATTTGTCAAATATGGTAATAAATTTCCAGGAGGAGGGATAAGAAGTTTAATGAAAAGTAAAAAAGAACCAAACTTGATGGCAGATTCCCAAAATGAAAGATGGCAGGGAAAGTAAAGGGGGGAACTCTCACAGATTAATTAATGTAATGAGAAATTTAATCTGTTTCCATTAACATTATAAATGAAATATGAGTAGCTTTATTTTTGTTTGTTAATTTAGTTTATATTGATGTTTTTGTTAATATTTATCAAACCTTCTTGTCGCTATGTCAAACCATAGTGAAATTTATTAGGGGTGTCTAGAGTGTTAAATAGCATTAGGTTCGACATGAAATTGGCTACTCTGACCAGCAGTTGAACCGCATTAATATTCATATTAGTCAAAAGGAATGTAATTTAAAATATTTAGAGTGTTGAAGCGTGTTCAAATAAACATGAAGTCAGTCATACTATTCAGCGGTAGAACTACAAACATCCCCGTGTTAGTCAAAAGGAAGTGAGACCACTTCCCCTTGAACATGATAGTAAAATTTAAAAAATAATAATAGGGAGGATGTGATAACCTCGACCTATTAGGGGTTTAAATGGCAAGCAATAAAGTGGAAACACATAGAGAGACACAACTATAATAATCCGGTATATGTGTCTCTATATCCATAAATGCAATGAAATTGTCGTGTGTATAAGCACTGTTGTTGGTAAAACTTACTAGATGTTTTAACTCATGATATGCCGCTGCATATACAGATAAATCTATGGAGATAGAGGCAAAGTAAAATCAAATCGCAACAAATCTATGTGCACAAATATAATAAAGTAGTTTAATTATGTGGGGGTCTTGTGAGCCAAAGATGGACTGATGCCTTTGTGAGGTGAAACAAATATAGATAAGCTGCAGACACTAACCACGTTTCATTGCGTGCATAAACCAAAAAATATAAATAAACGTGCCTGCGCTGAAAATTCAGATATATCCCAATAGTTGGAAGGTGCATATATGTGTAAAACTATACTACAAAATTTCAATAGTAAAAAAAAAAAAAAAAAAAAATGCTAGTAATATATAAATTATAGAATGAATACAATCCTTATATAAAAGTATCCCATAAAGTGCAACATGCAAAAAAACAATATATATATGTGGTTATAAATATAAGATCAAAGTGCAAAATCAAGTGTCCACATTTAAAAATTCAATTCATTGATATCAACACATAAAGTGCAAGTAAGTGGTGTCCACAAAAAACAGTGTTCCTCATGCTCCTCCTTAATGGTGTTCACAATCCAGCATGCTTCAGTGCTCTCCTGTGACCCCCTACTTGTGCTTGCGCTCACCTCTGAGCGTGTGACACGGTAATTAAACGGTGTCTAAACACGCATTGGAGCCACCCCTTGGGCTCATACAGGGTATGCTGGTATAAAGATGTCATCAGATAGTTTCACATACAAGAAAGAAAAAGCTCCATAGTGTGATACAGTAGGGATTTATTTAAAATATATTAAAACTTCCCTCCAGAAGGGTACTCACAATATGTAGGTGCGTGAGTGCACCAATCTTTCCAGAGAGTGTTTGTATAAAACAAGCGTTTGTATGGCGTGCGGTGTGTCGTTCCTCATCTACCTCTGTTGCTGACAGCTCCGTCCTACCCGTCCTGATGGAGCTGTCAGCAACAGAGGTAGATGAGGAACAACACACCGCACGCCATACAAACGCTTGTTTTATACAAACACTCTCTGGAAAGATTGGTGCACTCACACACCTACATATTGTGAGTACCCTTCTGGAGGGAAGTTTTAATATATTTTAAATAAATCCCTACTGTATCACACTATGAAGCTTTTTCTTTCTTGTATGTGAAACTATCTGATGACATCTGAGAGTGGTGGAGTTTATACCAGCATACCCTGTATGAGCCCAAGGGGTGGCTCCAATGCGTGTTTAATTACCGTGTCACACGCTCAGAGGTGAGCGCAAGCACAAGTGGGGGGTCACAGGAGAGCACTGAAGCATGCTGGATTGTGAACACCATTAAGGAGGAGCATGAGGAACACTGTTTTTTGTGGACACCACTTACTTGCACTTTATGTGTTGATATCAATGAATTGAACTTTTTAAATGTGGACACTTGATTTTGCACTTTGATCTTATATTTATAACCACATATATATATTGTTTTTTTGCATGTTGCACTTTATGGGATACTTTTATATAAGGATTGTATTCATTCTATAATTTATATATTACTAGCATTTTTTTTTTTTATTATATTGAAATTTTGTAGTTTTACACATATATGCACCTTCCAACTATTGGGATATATCTGTTTTTTCAGCGCAGGCACGTTTATTTATAATAAAGTAGTTGCAACCAACGTTGACTACAGTTTCTTGTAAATGTGTTATTTCATTTCGCTATGTCACTGAGACTATATTTTTTGTTATTATTTACTGATGTAATATACGCCAAATATTTAATATGACTGTATACAGACATATTTATATATGCTACCTCCACACAGATAATGATTTATTATGATTGTAATCATGTATATATAGTCTCATATATGTTCCTATTGTGATCATATTAATGACCACAGGTGAAAGAAATATATACTGTAGTAACATCTATTATATATATTATTTATCATTGTTTTATCTATGTGGGGGGGCACTTTTGAACTAAAAATGTATATATATAAGGTAGGGCTGGATGATCAAAACCACTTGTAAATAGCCTGTATATCAGTCATTATAATAGGAAATGTCCCATTCGAAGTTTAAGCCGAGGGGAATTCTGGTGTTTAAAGAAAAAATCAAAAAAACTTCACGTTTACATAAAAGACGGAATTTGTCTTCTCCCCTTGTGGGCATAGCTATTTTCTCTACTCCTTGAATAAATAGACTGGAAACATCTTTGTGGTGTGTGAAAATCCAGTGCTTACATTTGTTAATTTGTCTTTTGTTATGTCATATAAATGATCGTGTAGGCGATCTTTGAGTCGCCGTGTTGTGCGGCCAACGTACTGGACTTGACATATGTCGCAAGTAATGACATACACCAAGAACTGTGTGTTGCAATTGATGAAAGAAGGGACTTGAAAGTTTTTACCATTAGTGCATGAGTGTATATTTTTATCCACCTTGATATGGCGGCAATAATTGCAGCCCGTCTTCCCACATCTATAGTTTCCTGTGAAATTCAACCAATTTGTTTTGTTTCGTTTCTTTGGGAACAAACTCGGTGATAGAGAGTTTCCCAAAGTAGGTGCTCTCCGTGAGACCACTTTTATACCTCCAGAGAGGATTTTACTGTAAATTGGGTCATTAAATAGGATGGGAAGGTACTTGTTTATGATGTTTTTTATTTTTTTTAAATCCAAACTATAGGGCGTGGAGAAAACCGGAATCATATCACTTGGATGGATTTTTGTTCCTTTTTGGTGTATTCTCTTTTAAAAGGGTATGCCTAGGTATAGGAGCTATAGTTATCAGGGTTGCGCTCCGACTCCCTCAGAGACCGGCTGCCATAGGCAGTGACTCTTTCACATCCATCCTGGACTTGTGATAACACAGCCCCCAAGCCATGTAGGCTCCCGTCAGTGTACAGCAGGAATGGGGTGTCAAACCGCGCTTCACTGCTTTGAAGGCCTCTTGTTGCCGGGGTCCCCACTCGATGGAATAATTCTTTGGGCCTCCCGCAGTGCCTCTTGTTAACTCATTTAATGGGCCCACTAAATGAGCAAATTTGGGTATAACCCTCCTGTAGTACCCGGCCAATCCCACAAATGCTCGCACCACACGTAGTGTATGCGGTTGGGGCCAGTTCTGGATGGCTTCCACCTTGCTGGGGGCCGGCTTTACCCCCTCCTGGGTGATCACATGTCCCAAATACTCGATCTGCTGTTTAAACAGTTGGCACTTCTTGGGCTTGATCTTGAGCCCATGGTCTTGCACCCGTCCTAGGACCTGTCGCAGCTTCTGGAGATGATCTTCAAAAGAGGCCCCAAACACTACTATGTCGTCCAGGTAGATCAATACCGACTCAAAGTTGAGATCACCCAGACAGTGCTCCATCAAACGCTGGAATGTTCCTGGGGCGTTGGACAGGCCAAATGGCATCTAGTTAAACTCATAGAGTCCCATAGGGAGGATGAAGGCCATCTTCGCTTTGTCCTTCTTGGCCATTGGTACCTGTCAATACCCACTGGCCAGGTCAAGAGTCGAGAAGAACTTTGCATGACTCAGGGCGGACAACGACTCCTCAATCCGCGGAAGGGTGTAGGCATCCTGGACGGTCTGGGCATTCAGCTTCCGATAATCCACGCAGAACCGGAGACTCCCATCTTTCTTCCACACCAAGACTACCGGAGCAGCCCATGGACTTTACTCTCCTGGATCACCAACATGCTGGCCACCATATCCTTCACCTCCTGGTACATTTTAGGTGGGATTTGCCGGTAACGTACCCTGATTGGGGCAGCATCGCTGGTGGGGATTTCGTGTTTAATGGCGGAAGCACACCAGAAGTCCTCATCATGTCTTGAGACAGCCTCCTGAAATTCCCAAATGGTGTCTTCCAGCAACTTCTGTTGTCCTGGAGTCAGGGTCTTGCAGTCCACCCCCATCCGAGCCATGATCACTTGACCGTTCCACTCCACTGTCGGGGTTTCCCATTGATGGACCTCTACAGCATAGGTCCAGGCTGACCTCCTATCTGGCTGTAGCATGAAGCTCATTCGTTGAGGCATATCCCCTTCAGACACATAAACTTTGGCCAGCAAGGTATTCCCAGGCACGGTTAACTCACAGTCTTCAACATTGAGACAACGTACAGGCACACATCCATCCTTCACAATTGCAAGGGCCCGGGCTACCAGTGGGCGAGTCTGCGTCTCCTCTTGGTAAGCTGGCTCAATTAGGTCCTCCAGTCCATTCAGTTACCTTCCCGCCCCCACCGGTAGTATCAATATTTGTTCTTGATGAGGTGGGACCTTCACTGGGGTCCTCCGCGGCACCCTCACATGTCCAATGGGCCGACCGGACATGTTGCTCTTTTGCAGACTACAGCTCCTCAACATCTGCTGTAGAACCTTCTGGGTCGGCTGGTGTGTGGTGGCCTGTTTCCAATACTTCGGACCTTCTTTGGCATAGAGTTGATGGTCTAGATCTTTCAGCATATTCATACCTAGCGTCACGTCCATCCCTCTCCGGGACGAATGGTCCACCAGCACAACCCCTTTCTTGCCGACGTCTTGCCCGAACAGTTGGACCCGCATCCAGACTATGCCTCAGATGTCCATCTCCCTGTTATTGGCAGCTGTCAGCCTGATGACACTCCCGTCTTCTGGCTCCATCATATGCCCAAAGCGCCTTTCGAAGAACTCCAGAGGCATAAGGGTGAAATCTCCGATGACTGGGGTGATCCAGCCTTCATCTGGGACGCTTCCAGCCGGAGTTCTCTCAACTCTGTCCGCAGGCCCTGAACCACATCCCTTAAGGAATCTGAGTCTTCGGATGCAGACCGCCCTCCTGTAGCATGGGTGGCACTGACTACTCTCTCCACCACCGGCATGCGCTCTTCCTCTCTCCCCACAGTGGCTAGGTAGACAATATAGAACGTCATGTCGGGCGACATCCGGGTCATCTCTTGCAATTTGTCCCGTAAGAACTTGTTGTAGAGCCACACTATGAACTGATCTCGTAGCAGCCGGTCTACCCCCCGGAAGGCTCCCATGGCCTCGGGGTCTCGCCGCTGTATTTCATTTAACATCTCCTGTAGGGCATTGGAGTACTGCATCAGGGTCTCACTCTCTCGTTGTGGTCTGTTAAAAAAGTGGCTCCGCAATTGCACCACTTTGGTACGCCCCCCTGGGCTTTCTCCAGAAGGGAGAATATTTTCTCTAGGGTGTCTCGCTCGGATTCGGGCATCACCATCACTGTCCGTCTGATGCAACCTCTGCCTGTAGCTCGGGGGTAGGGTTACACATCCTAAGTGCACTTTGCACCCTTTCAGTCCAGTCCTGCAATGTCATGTTTTTACCATCAAATTTTGACAGATGACGCAACAGCGCCCCTACGGGGATATACCCTACTGGGGCGGGCATGGCGGGGGCAAGTTGGCCTTGCACTGGTGCATCCTGAGCTGGGCCCTGGACCAGTGCCACTGGCGTCGGGGGAGGGCCTCCCGCCGAGTTCTTGTCCATGGCGGTTGCTGTATCCTGCCAACTACGCCAATATGTAGAATGTGTACCGGGGTGAGCTCCCCAGGATACAGCGAAGTTACGAATGAGGAAAACAACTCCACCACCAGCTCTTGTCAAAACTGAATTTTACTTAAACGTGGTAAAGAACCAAACTGCCAGTTCTGGGAACATACAATAAATTTACAGACACGCAGCCAGAAGGCTGAGACCCATGTGCTGCACAGCGTGGCGCCCATCGTAGGATGCAGGAGAAAGACAAGTAATTTGCCTACTGGCGGGCACGACTAAACCGCCACACCTTACCTGTTATTACCCTAAGAACAACACAAGAATAACTGTATGGGTGTGCGGTGCGGGCTAGCCTGCGGTGCAGCACAACAGTTTACAAACTTACAAAGCTCTACCGTATTCCCCTCCTCCCTTAACTGGTGTCGTATCATGCATCTGTGTATTCCTCCTGAGCACAACGCCAGTCTGCCTTGAGTTTGTAGAATGTTTATCAGCTCTCCAATTGTGACATGCCACTTTAGGTTATGGAGTCCCGGTAATGAACAGTAGCAACAATTTTGGCCTGACACAAGCAGAGACCCTACTAACTACCTACAGGCCTGGTCTCAGTCCCTAGGTGCCAACAAAGTAATGGGGTTCCTGCACGATCTTACCGACCCGGGTCTGCTCTGCATCCGCCGGTGACTCTAATTGGAACAAAATGTCTCTCCAACAAGTATGCGGTCCCGCAGTGTATGTTGTTTTATTCCTCATCCGTGTTCCTGCAAGCAATTCCTCGTTTCTCTGGACAGGATCAGGATCTTAGACACAAGTAGCTTCACTCAGCTGCAGTTCTGGTCACTGAAGTCTGCTCCCACACCTGGGTGCTGTAGGATTCTCTGCACACAGTCCTCAGAACCAACTCCTTCTCAAAACGGCTGCCTGCTGGCTCCTCTCTTTCTCTCTCTCTCATGAATTTCTGTCCAAACCGCCTGTTAGCTGTGTCAGGAAAAACAGCGGCATCTTGTGGCCAAACAGCAGAATGACAGTTAAATATTTAATCTTTTTTTTTTTTTTAATTCTTTATTTAACATTTTTCATAACAATACATTTCCCACCGGGGATAGTTCATTATTCAAATCCACATTATAATATAAAAATAGGAACAAGAAAAAAGATTATCCCCCACACCCTCCTAACCCCAACCCCCCCTCCCTCCCCTACATTGCAGGATTATGCTCATGGAGGACACCTGCCTTCTTGATCTCTACGCTATGTAGAAAAAGAAAATACCAGCCTAATTTATGCAATGCTGATAATCTCCTCTAGATAGCTCCAGGTCCTTTTGAACTTGGTCCAAGCTGCCCATTTCCCTACATAGTCCTCCTCCTCCGGTTCGGCTCCCCTTTTGTCCATAGCCTCGACACTGTATACCTCATTGAGGCTTAACAACCAGTCACGAGAGCAGGGACTTGAGGTGATCAACCAGTTCAACGCGATCTGTCTCTTAGCTACATCTAACATTATGGGGACCAGAGAGGATTTATAACTCTTTACTGATTCTGAGGTCCCGTGGAAAAGACAAACCCATGGGTCCTCTGCTATTTCCTTCCCCGTGATGTCCTTTATCAATCCTAAGATTTTTTTCCAGAATTTTTTGATGGTAGGACACTCCCACCAGATTTGGGCCATTGTTCCAGGGGTTGCACACCCCCTCCAACAGGTATTTGACTTGTCTTGTCCATTTTGCTTACCCTAACTGGGGTGGCATACCATCTTGCAAGGCATTTATAGTGACTTTCGGTTCTTCTAGTGTCTACTGCCAAATAATGGGCCAGCTTCAAAATTTTGTCTATCGCGGTTTTGTTACATTGTGACCCCAATTCCTGCTCCCACCTTTTGATGTATGGGGGCACCTCCAGCTCCTTCTCTGTTCCCAAGATCTTATATATTTGAGATATAACCCCGCCTGCCTGCTCCTTCATGCAAAGCTGTTCAAACGGTCTGAGCTCCTTCATACTCCTGAGCGGTTTCGGTAGCTTCTCAATAAAGTGGGAGAGCTGAAGGTACCTCCACCTATTCATAACCCATAAGTCAGATTCACTACTTAATTCTAAATATGTGCGTATTTGCCCCTTATTTATGAAGTTTTTTAATTGGATAGAGTCTGCTTTCAACCAATTCCCTCCCACCTCCCTCCTCCCAGGTTCAAAAAAAATATTATTTTTCATGTGTATCAGTGGTGAGTTGTATGACCATTTATGCTGAGTGTGCACCGTGTCCCAGTATTTAAAAGTGTTATGCGTTAATGATGATGTGTTCGTGCTTAGTGCTCTAAATTTTGGAGGGTTCCAAAGTGCATGTCCTAAATTAGTATTACTCAACGAATGCTCGATTTGGACCCAACGCTTATCCGTTTCTTTTTTACACCATTGGCTACATCACCCTGAAAGCGCCCGATCTCGTCTAAATATTTAATCTTAAACAAATAGTGTACAAACAGTGTTCAGCCAATGAGAGCTGCCTCCCATCTTACACATGCAGCTCACTAAGTGCTGCTAACATTGTTTCCCCCAGTACATTTGAATAACCATGCGGCTACCTCCATTTTACTTTACGTAACTGTTCTACATATTGATGATTTTCAGCTGGTAGTCTCCGCATGTGGGTCTTAAAAGGGAAATGGTTTTGATTACTTTGGCCTCCATGCTTTGGGTTGCTACCCCATCGGGCAGAATACACTTCATAATGCCTTGGGGTCGTTTTCGGGTAGTGCAACCTTCTTTTGATATCATTATTCGCCGCTCAACAATACTTAGCGATGTGACTCCCCCTTTTACACAAAAAACATTTGAGGGCTGGTCTCTCTATATAGGCCCTTCTTTGAGCATATGGCGTTGGAAACTCACATTGCTGGACATTATTACTACGATTACTATGCTTGGAATAAACAGACTTTACACTTTCATCTTCTGAGGACTCATCAGAAGTTTCCATTGTTTCAACTCCTAAATCAATTTCAAGCGCCGTTATCGCACTTTTATTTGAATCTCCAACATTGATTTCTGTCATAGTAACATTACTTGCAGCAATAAGAGCGTCTGTTTTTTCTGCATGTTGTTTCGCTTCTATCTTTGCTGTGCACTGAGCCTGTACGGAGGATACCTCAACCATTGCACATTCGGCTTTTGCATGTTGGGAGGATAACTCCATTATGGCTGCCTGTGCACCCTGTAATTCCTCCATAAGCAGCATGATAACACGCAAATTCTCAGCCTCTTTTTGATTCAATGATGCGATACATTGTTCCTTCAACATACATGTTTTCTCCAACTCATCTAATCTCTGTTCCAATACACATTTCTCAGTCACTAATTGTTGAATGTGATCAGCAACATTTGCATCTACTATTGCTAATATATTCTCTGTTACACTTTGTACCTGTTCCAATAATCATTTTCTCTCACTATACCATTCTAATGCCCTGTACACACGGTCGGATTTTCCGACAGAAAATGTGTGATAGGACCTTGTTGTCGGAAATTCTGACCGTGTGTGGGCTCCATCACACATTTTCCATCGGAATTTCCGACACACAAAGTTTAAGAGCTTTCTATAAAATTTTCAGACAACAAAATCCGTTGTCGGAAATTCCGATCGTGTGTACACAAATCCGACGCACAAAGTGCTACGCATGCTCAGAATAAATTAAGAGACGAAAGCTATTGGCTACTGCCCTGTTTATAGTCCCGACCTACGTGTTTTACGTCACCGCGTTCAGAACGATCAGACTTTCCGACAACTTTGTGTGGCTGTGTGTATGCAAGACAAGTTTGAGCCAACATCCGTCGGAAAAAATCCATGGATTTTGTTGTCGGAATGTCCGATCAATGTTCGACCGTGTATACAGGGCATGATTCTTTTTGTTCCGCAATGTTTTTCATTTTCAACAACATGCTTATAACATTGGCCATTCTTTGTTTCTTGCCTCTTTTGGAAGACTTTTTTATACTTTATGGCATCATTATGAGTATTGCATTGTTTTAATAGATCATTGTATTGGTGTGTTAATGCATTCTTTTGTATAGGATCAAATATAACACAGCCATACTTGTTAGCAAAGTCTTCAATTGTTTCAATTGATATGCTAATTTGCACCTTAGCCTACACTGAAGCTCTTCTAACCTGTTTTTACAACAGTTGCTTACAATGCATACAGACACACAGACAAATACAAAACACACACAGATAAAATATGTTTAAAAGCAAACTTTCACCTGTAGTCCCACAACCAAAAAAAAACAGATACAAAGCTGTTTAAAAACGACTTTGTTCCAGAGAACACACTCTTAATCAATGCTCTCCTCTCTTAAATTGCAGGCCACATTGAACTTCTATTGGAACAGAGAGCTATGTCACACTCACGTGGGGAAAAATAAAACATAAACTAAATAATAAAAATAAATAAATAAAAATATATATTTCTCCCACTTTTTCCTCAAAGATGTATGGTAGTTCCTGTCAATCTAACCAAGGGTGATCAGTCCCTTCCTCGCTGGCAAACTTGCTCAGCTACACAGGCCTATAACAATTTGCATTAGCAATACAATATAACAATGTTTAACATATATACATATATCAGATAAAGATCTCACCAGGTTCACCGCGTTCGTTTCACTGATGAACTATTTCACAGAACTTTCATGACCATCCAAGCGTGGCTTCAGAATTCGCAAGCCAGCGCCAATCGCCAAATACGATTTCCAGTTCTGGGTGTATTTGAGGATTTATGCTTACAGGGACTCAGGACAAAAATACATTAGGTTTTTGTGGATTCTGTGTAAAAATACATTCTACAGGCCTCTGGGGTGCCAAATGATGTAATTGATGCAATATTATACAATCTAATATATCCTATATAACTATTGCACACATGTATTAATTTGTCTAGTCCCTATAGTTGCTAATCTGTATGAGTCTGATAAGCACAATGATATAACAAATACCTCTGCTTAGTAAACAAGTTACATTTATTTCCCAAGAATATACTTATCACATCCTCACATCCTCTCAGCTGGTCTCCAGGTGTAGTAAGAGGGAGCTCTGCTTGCAAACAACCCTTTTTCACAAACACACCTCATCCAAACCCCTTCCCATTGCCTGCCCAACTTTGCTTTTGGACGAATCACAGTGTCTCTGGGGCATTTCCTCAACAGGTTATATTACTGACCATCTTGCCATAATTGGCCTCTGGGGGCATTGCTTGTCCATGAATTGCCATTATCTGACTGGGGTCAAAATCTTCGGTCTTCGATCTTCTGTATCTCAACTCATTCATCATCTCTGTCAATTAGGTTCTCTTTGAAGCTTGCTTGCAGAGCCATTACTCAGGCATTCTCATAGAAAAATTGGAGCCTCTAGTATCATGTAAATATAGAGGTTTAACTGGCTACATTCCAACCTGAGGGGGGACATCATGTCCTCCAGGCCTCAGTTTGGTTGACTGTTGGGAATGAAAACCGATGTATACACTCCAGAAATGTGATATTAATTCATGTTGTATGAATAAAGTGAGTGGTGATTGCGCTGTGATAAAAAGGGAAGGGGGGAAGAGGAAGGGGAAGGGGCTAGCTCAAATGTATAGAGAGGTGAGTGAAAAAATAAAAAAATATATTTAAAAAAGTATAATAAGCATGAGGGCTAGTATCATACTAGCACATGAAAAATATTGTAAATACTGAAACAAAAGAAAAGAAAGTTCTCAGTGCAAAAGGGCTAGTATCATACTAGCACATATGTGGTAACTCAGCAAATACTTATTAGAAGAAAAATCTAATTTCAAAAAGGGCTAGTATCATACTAGCACATATGTGGTAACTCGGCAAATACTTATTGGTGACTCCAAGTAAATAAATTCACCTCTAAACTTCTAGAACGCTTAGTCTACAACCGTCTTAGATCCTACCTCAATGAAAATAACCTTCTGACCCCTTACAGTCTGGCTTTCGCTCGCAGCACTCCACGGAAACTGCCTTACTAAAACTCACTAACGATTTACTAACTGCTAAA
Source organism: Aquarana catesbeiana (assembly GCF_042186555.1). Classification (NCBI taxonomy): domain Eukaryota; kingdom Metazoa; phylum Chordata; class Amphibia; order Anura; family Ranidae; genus Aquarana; species Aquarana catesbeiana. Next base: position 542,107,530 of record NC_133325.1, on the reverse strand, counting down.
ACCAACAGCCAATACTCCATACTCCTACTGCTTGACCTCTCTGTGGCCTTTGATACTGTTGACCACCCGCTCCTTCTCAATAAACTACATTCCCTTGGCCTCCGTGATTCTGCTCTATCCTGGTTCTCTGACTATTTATCACAGCGCTCCTTCAGTGTCACCTACAACTCTGTCTCCTCCTCTCCATTGACCCTTTCTGTGGGGGTCCCCCAAGGCTCGGTTCTTGGACCCCTTCTCTTCTCTATCTACACCTCCTCCCTTGGTCACTTAATAACTGCCCACGGCTTCCAATACCACTTGTACGCTGATGACACCCAAATCTATCTGTCTACTCCTCACCTCACTCCTTCAGTCTCCTCTCGCATTACTAACTTACTAACTGACATATCAGCATGGATGTCGCACCACTTCCTTAACCACTTGAGGTCCGGGCCATAGCATAATGACTGCTACAGCGCGGACCTCAATCTCCGGGAGGACGTCATATGACGTCCTCCCCTTTCCTCGTTCCCTTGGACACAGCCAGTCACAGATCGCGGTAAACGGCCAATCACAGCGGCCGTTTACAGCGCGATCGCCGGTTCCAATGAGAGATGATCTCAAATGTAAACATATGAGATCATCTCTCATTGCCGTCTCTCTTTCCTCACACAGAGACCGCGTGTGAGGAGAGAGAGGATACTGCAGCGATCTGTGCCTTGTGTGAGTTCTATCACAGTTTTACTTGCTGTAAAAGTGCCCAAACAGTGCCCAAACAGTGCCCAAACAGTGCTCAAACAGGATCTGTGCCAGTCAGTGACCACCTGTGCCAATCGGTGACCACCTGTGCCAATCAGTGCCCACCTGTGCCAATCTGTGCTCACCTGTGCCCACCTGTGCCAATCTGTGCTCACCTGTGCCCACCTGTGCCCATCTGTGCCATTGGTGATCAGTGTCCAGACATCTGCAATTAGTGCCCACCTGTGCCACCCCATCAGTGCCCACCTGTGCCACCTCAGCAGTGCCCATCTGTGCCACCTCATCTGTGCCCATCTGTGCCACCTCATCGGTGCCCACCTGTGCCAATCAGTGCCAATCAGTGCACATCTGTGCAATCAGTGCACATCTGTGCCGCCTCATCAGTGGCCATCTGTGCTGCCTCATCGGTGTCCACCTGTGCCACCTCATAAGTGCCCATCTGTGCCGCCTCATCAGTGCCCATCTGTGCCGCCACATCTGTGCCACCTCATCTGTGCCACCTCATCAGTGCAATCAATCAGCGCACAACTGTTCCGCCCCATCAGTGCCCATCTGTGCCACCTCAGTGCCCATCTGTGCCACCTCAGTGCCCATCTGTGCCATCTCATCAGTGCCACCTCATCAGTGCATATCTGTGCCGTAAATCAGTCCCCACCTGTGCCGCCTCAGTGCACATCTGTGCAATCAATCAGTGCCTATCTGTGCAGCTTCATCAGTGCCCATCTGTGCAGCTTCATCAGTGCCCATCTGTGCCGCTTCATCAGTGTCCATCTGTGCCACTTCATCAGTGCCCATCTGTGCCGCTTCATCAGTGCCCATCTGTGTAATCGGTGCACATCTGTGCAGCCTCATCAGTGCACATCTGTGCAGCCTCATTAGTACCGCCTCATCAGTGCACATCTGTTCCTCCTCATCAGTGCACATCTGTTCCACCTCATCAGTGCCCCTCTGTGCCACCTCATCAGTGCCCCTCTGTGCCACCTCAGTGCCCATCTGTGCTCATCAGTACCGCCTCATCAGTGCCGGCTTAGCACACACCTGTGAAGTCGCATCATCACCAGCAAGCATGTCCAAAAGAGTTTTTTCCGCCGAGGAGGCATACCAGATTCTTTCCCAGGCCGACGAGAGCAACGGGGAGCTCTCTTGTTCGGATTCCATTTCAAACTCCAATTCTGAGTCGGACGTCAATTATGAGCCAGTCCTCAGTAGTGGAACACTGAGTGACTCAGAGGAGGAAGAAATTCGGCCCGCCAAACGAAGGCATTCTAGTGTGGAGGCAGTGGCATCCACCAGCACCGCAGTGCCTTCCACCAGCACCGCAGTGCCTTCCACCAGCACCGCAGTGCCTTCCACCAGCACCGCAGTACCTCCGCAAAAAAGGCCAAGGACCCATGCCAGCCTTCCCTATGCCCTTCAAAACCCCTTGTGGCTTTCTCCTAATTCAGGAGAAGCCAACATTCCCCCTTTCACTGCCCAGCCAGGAGTCCAGGTGGACACGGAAAATTTTTCCCCAATCAATTTTTTTGATTTAATTTTTACAGAGGACATGCTGTCAACAATTGTGGCCCAGTGCAACCTTTATGCACAGCAATTTATTCTAAATAACCCAACGTCCTATTATGCCCATCCCTACGAGTGGATAGACCTAACGGTGGAGGAGTTGAAGGTTTTTTTAGGCCTCACATTTGCTATGGGACTCACCAAAAAAAACACCTTGAATTCCTATTGGTCAACCCTCCCCATCCACCACATGCCAATCTTCTCCAAGGTAATGCCCAGAACCAGATACCAAATGATAATGAGGTTCCTTCATTTTAATGATAACACCCAGTGCCCTCCCCGAAATGACCCAAATTATGACAGGCTTTTCAAAATTCGGCCAATATTAAATTATTTTTCTGAATTATTCCCCCAGCTGTTTACCCCGGACCAACATATATGTGTGGATGAGTCCCTTGTGAAATTTAGTGGCAGGCTTAAAATTAAGCAATTTATCCCCAGCAAAAGGGCCCGCTATGGGGTGAAGGTGTACAAACTATGTGACCGAGTCACAGGGTACATGTATGCCTTCAAAGTGTACGAAGGGAAGGACACCCAGCTGCAACCCCCTAATTGCCTGGACTACTTGGGATCAAGCGGGAAAATTGTTTGGGACCTGATATACCCCCTACTGGAAAAAGGCTACCACCTGTACGTAGATAACTTCTACACATCTCTGCCCCTGTTCCACAACCTTCACCGGAAGAAGACGCCTGCATGTGGAACCATAAAAAGGAACCGGAAGGGCTTTCCTCAAAGTCTTGTCAATAAGAGGTTGAGGAAAGGAGAAACGGCAAGCCTGCGGAACAAGGAGATTTTGGCAGTGAAGTGGAAGGACAGAAGAGATGTCTATATGTTATCTTCAATCCACAATGATACCTTCGTTGAAATCCCTAGAAGAAATGGCCCCATTCAAAAACCAAAATGCGTTTATGAATGAATATAATATTATATGAATATAATTTGTACATGGGGGGAGTCGACTTCAATGACCAAATGATGGAACCATACCTTGTCACAAGACGGTCATACCATTGGTATAAGAAGGTCGCAATTTATTTTTTTCAATTGGCCATATACAACTCATATGTAATTTACCGTAACTCCACCCAAAACCCCAAACGCTTCCTTGGCTACCAAGAGGAAATTTACACCGCCCTTATATTCCCGAACGGCCCCCCAGAAACCATCCGATCTGATGTTCTTAGTCGACTCTCCGAGCGCCACTTTCCAGATAGACTCCCTCCCAGACCAACAGGCCAACGACGTCAAAAAAGATGTAAGGTGTGTACCAGAGCAGGAGTCAGAAGAGATACATCTTATTACTGTGCCCAATGCCCTTCCGAACCAGGCCTCTGCATAAGTGAATGCTTTCGCTGTTACCATACTTCACTAAATTATTAGTGAAGTATGGTAACATAATCCTCAGTTCCTGCCTTCACACACCTTCACACCCCTTATGCCACTACCTTCTCTGTAACTGACCCTGGCTTGTTATTTGACCACGCTTCTGCCTGCCGATTCTGTACTTACCGCTGCCTGATCTGGAACTGACCCTGGACTGTTATTCGACCATGCTTCTGCCTAACGATTCTGAACATAACGCTGCCTGATCTGGAACTGACCCTGGACTGTTATTCGACCATGCTTCTGCCTAACGATTCTGTACATACCTCTGCCTGATCTGGAACTGACCTTGGACTGTTTGACCATGATATTTGCCTGCCTCTTGGACTGATCTTGTACCCTGAAACTGGACTAGTGGGATTCAACACAGGGGTCTCACGTATGTGAGGGGCTCCAGAATTGTTTTTCTGGATGAAGAAAACAATTTTTTTTGTTTTCTCATTCCTAGATTAGGGTCTGGAGACTCGGAGGCTTCAAAGAGATTTGGGTGGGAGAAGCCTCTACCCCTGTCCCCATTCTGTCCTGAATGAGGCCCTACTGCTGCCTGTAGGACTTACTGCCATTATGTCCCTGCCTGTCGCACTGACCACACCACATGGACCTGCCTACTACCAGGACCAATATTTATGGCACTTCTGACAATATCTCTGCCTGCACTAACCCTGGACTGTATATGGACAGTATCCCTGCCTGCTGCCTGGACAATTGTGTTTGCCGTTGCTGACCAAGTCCCTGCCTGCTGCCTGGACCAGTGCTATCCTCCTGTGTACAACTGCGCTACTACAACCACAGGTAATCTTTTGTTTACACTTTGCTCGTCCTGTATTTTGGGGTGTAATTCTTGGTATGTGCATGCTATGTGTTCCTGGAACACCTGACGGTGTTCCTTGCATGTTGGATCTCTGTATGTGGTCAGGCTGTGTAGAAGTCTGACACATGTGGTATCGCCATACTCAGAAGGTCATTTTGTGGGTGTTTCTATTGTCCTGGTGCTCCAGGGCCTTCAAAAGTGTAATAGGTGGTTGAGAAATGAGATGTGTAATTTTTGCTCCTAGAACACCTGATGGTGCTCCCCTGCATGTTGGGCCTCTGTATGTGGCCAGGCAGTGAAAAAGTTCCACACATGTGGTATTGTAATACTCAGGAGGAGTAGCAGAATGTATTTTGGGGTGTCATTTTTGCTATCTAAATGCTATGTGTTGGAAATATCTTATAAACGTACAACTTTGTGTAAAAAAAAAATGCGTTTTCATTTTTTTCCACATTTTCCAAAAACTTCTGGAAAAAAATGAACCATTCAAAAGTCTCATTATACCTCATAGATTATACGTTGGGGTGTTAGCTTTCTAAAATGGGGTCATTTTGTGGGTGTTTCTATTGTCCTGATGCTCCAGGGCCTTCAAAAGTGTAATAGGTGGTTGAGAAATGAGATGTGTAATTTTTGCTCCTAGAACACCTGATGGTGCTCCCTGCATGTTGGGCCTCAGTATGTGGCCAAGCAGTGAAAAAGTCCCACACATGTGGTATTGTAATACTCAGGAGGAGTAGCAGAATGTATTTTGGGGTGTCATTTTTGCTATCTAAATGCTATGTGTTGGAAATATCTTATAAACTTACAACTTTGTGTAAAAAAAAATGCGTTTTCATTTTTTTCCCACATTTTCCAAAAACTTCTGGAAAAAAATGAACCGTTCAAAAGACTCCTTAGGCCTCATAGATTATACGTTGGGGTGTTAGCTTTCCAAAATGGGGTCATTTTGTAGGTGTTTCCATTGTCCTGGTGCTCCAGGGCCTTCAAAAGTGTAATAGGTGGTTGAGAAATGAGATGTGTAATTTTTGCTCCTAGAACACATGATGGTGCTCCCCTGCATGTTGGGCCTCTGTATGTGGCCAGGCAGTGAAAAAGTCCCACACATGTGGTATCGTAATACTCAGGAGGAATAGCAGAATGTATTTTGGGGTGTCATTTTTGCTATCTAAATGCTATGTGTTGGAAATATCTTATAAACTTACAACTTTGTGTAAAAAAAAAATGCGTTTTCATTTTTTTCCACATTTTCCAAAAACTTCTGGAAAAAAATGAACCGTTCAAAAGACTCATTAGGCCTCATAGATTATACGTTGGGGTGTTAGCTTTCCAAAATGGTGTCATTTTGTGGGTGTTTCCATTGTCCTGGTGCTCCAGGGCCTTCAAAAGTGTAATAGGTGGTTGAGAAATGAGATGTGTAATTTTTGCTCCTAGAACACCTGATGGTGCTCCCCTGCATGTTGGGCCTCTGTATGTGGCCAGGCAGTGAAAAAGTCCCCCACATGTGGTATCGTAATACTCAGGAGGAATAGCAGAATGTATTTTGGGGTGTCATTTTTGCTATCTAAATGCTATGTGTTGGAAATATCTTATAAACCTACAACTTTGTGTAAAAAAAAAATGCGTTTTCATTTTTTTCCACATTTTCCAAAAACTTCTGGAAAAAAATGAACCGTTCAAAAGACTCATTAGGCCTCATAGATTATACGTTGGGGTGTTAGCTTTCCAAAATGGGGTCATTTTGTGGGTGTTTCCATTGTCCTGGTGCTCCAGGGCCTTCAAAAGTATAATAGGTGGTTGAGAAATGAGATGTGTAATTTTTGCTCCTAGAACACCTGATGGTGCTCCCCTGCATGTTGGGCCTCTGTATGTGGCCAGGCAGTGAAAAAGTCCCACATATGTGGTATCGTAATACTCAGGAGGAATAGCAGAATGTATTTTGGGGTGTCATTTTTGCTATCTAAATGCTATGTGTTGGAAATATCTTATAAACGTACAACTTTGTGTAAAAAAAAAATGCGTTTTCATTTTTTTTCCACATTTTCCAAAAACTTCTGGAAAAAAATGAACTGTTCAAAAGACTCATTAGGCCTCATAGATTATACGTTGGGGTGTTAGCTTTCCAAAATGGTGTCATTTTGTGGGTGTTTCCATTGTCCTGGTGCTCCAGGGCCTTCAAAAGTGTAATAGGTGGTTGAGAAATGAGATGTGTAATTTATGCTCCTAGAACACCTGATGGTGCTCCCTGCATGTTGGGCCTCTGTATGTGCCCAGGCAGTGAAAAAATCCCACACATGTGGTATCGTTATACTCAGGAGGAGTAGCAGAATGTGTTTTGGGGTGTCATTTGTGGTATGCACATGCCATGTAAGAGAAATAAGTTATTACAATGACAATTTTGTGAAAAAATAAAAATAAAAAAATAAAAATCTTAATATTGCAAAGAATTGTGGGAAAAAATTACAACTTCAAATAACTCACCATGCCTCTTACTAAATACCTTGAAATGTCTACTTTCCAACAAGGGGTCATTTGGGGGGCATTTGTACTTTCCTGGCTTGTTAGGGTCTCAAGAAATGAGATAGGCCACCAGTAAATCAGATGTGATACATTTTTTATGATTTGCACCATAGCTTGTAGACTCTAAAACTTTCAAACAGACCAAATAATTTCTGCTAATTTTGGGTTATTTTTACCAAAGATATGTAGCAGTATAAATTGTGGCCAAAATTTATGAAGAAAAATTAACAATTTGCAAAATTTTATCACAGAAATTAAGAAAAATTTGTTTTTTTTCAAAATTTTTGGTCTTTTTTCATTTATAGCGCAAAAAATAAAAAACCCAGAGGTAATCAAATACCACCAAAAGAAAGCTCTATTTGTATGGAAAAAAGGACAAAAAAATCATTTGGGTAGAGTGTTGCATGACTGAGTAATTGTCATTCAAAGTGTGAGAGCACTGAAAGCTGAAAATTGGTCTGGACAGGAGGGGGGTTTAAGTGCCCAGTAAGCAAGTGGTTAAGCTAAATCTCTCTAAAACTGAGCTATTAATATTACCCCCCGCCCGTGCCCCCCTCCATGACTTTTCCATCAAAATCGACAATGCAACCATCAGTCCCTCCCCTCACGTCAGGGTACTAGGTGTAATCCTAGACTCTGACTTGTTATTTCAGCCTCAAATCCAATCGCTGTCAAAAGTTTGTAAAATTCACCTCCGTAACATCTCTAAAATTCGCTCTTTTTTAACAAATGAAACCACCAAGCTCCTCATTCACTCCCTTGTTATCTCTCGCCTTGACTATTGCAACTCCCTTCTCATTGGCTTACCTCTCCATAGGCTATCATGAATGCTGCTGCCAGACTTATCCACCTTACCAACCGCTCAGTGTCTGCCAACCCTCTACTTCAATCCCTACACTGGCTCCCAATCACCCAGCGAATTAAATTCAAAATTCTAACCACAACATACAAAGCCATTCACAACTCTGCCCCAAGCTACATCACTAATCTTGTCTCCAAATATCACCCAAATCGACCTCTCCGCTCTTCTCAAGACCTCCTGCTTTCAAGCTCTCTCATCTCCTCCTCCCATGCTCGTCTCCAGGATTTCTCCAGAGCCTCTCCCATCCTCTGGAACTCGCTACCTCCATCTATCCGGCTATCCCCTACTCTTGCTACCTTCAGGCAATCCCTGAAAACTCATCTCTTCAGGAAAGCCTATCACGTCTCCAACTAATCTCCTACCACTTCCACCAGCTCATTCCCCATAGTTACAACCTTTTGTACCACCTGCCCCACCCTATTAGATTGTAAGCTCTTCTGAGCAGGGCCCTCTTAATCCTATTGTATTGTATTGTATTATAACTGTATTGTCTCCCTTTTATATTGTAAAGCGCTGCGTAAACTGTTGGCGCTATATAAATCCTAAATAATAATAATAATAAATAAATAAATGGTGAACAATCCCACCACC